>NC_056748.1:973057480-973159980 GCF_019279795.1 Protopterus annectens | reverse complement strand
GAATACATGGCCTACAGTAGGGACATGTCTAAAAGATTACCCTTACACAGTGGCTACAACAGAGTATATACCACTATTAAAATGACAACTGTTACAGATCTACAAAACTGCGCATCACAATACCACATTCCACAACCCTTACAACCTGTAATATAATCCTAACATGAGCAATGAATGTGTAATATGGAATCCTATGTTAGGACAGCAAATATGGGCAATATATACCTTAACAAACACTGGAAGCATATGTGTGCATACACTCCAAATAACATATTGTGGAAGCAGCTTTTCAGGTACTGACAGCATTCACTCTTCATGAATATGCACCTTCCATCAATTAAAAAATAGCACTGGCTAGGCAGAGAGTAAAAGCCAAAATATTTAATAAAAAATACTTAAAATGTTCACAAAAATACTAGTAAAACAAACAGGATGACTGCTTTCATACTGAAAGGTACTTTGTCAGATCCATTCTTATATCAATTAACTCTGCACTCAGTGTTTGAGGTCACTTGATTTTAACAATGGCTTAATGGGGATGATTTAATTTAACCCCTTGCCTGCATCAACCCCTAACAAATGCATCTATTTTATTTCTGTGCATTCAGTTCTTGTTTTTATGTCACCACCTCTCAAATTATGTGTGTATATTTCTAGCACCAAAAACTTGAACCAATGTTCACAACTTGTTGACAAGACATGTTTGGACAGTGCATTCCTATCATCCTTCCTATTGACAGTATACAAATGTTCTGTTATACGGTCTCTCAAGCAGCAGTTAGTCTTTCCCACATAGAAACTTTTGCAGATAACACAAGAAGCACAATAAACAACATTTTTGGTACTACAATCTGCATAAAACTGCATATTAAATGTCTGCCCTGTTTCTGGATGTACAAAATGATCATCCTTATCAATATATCTAAAGACATTATAGTGATGACAGGGAAAGGCCCCTATTTAACAAGTTACAAGGTTAACCAATAGAATATTTGAGAGAGTGGAGAGTTTACTTATGGATGGTGTGATAGACAGAAAGTGGTATGAGTACTTCCTGGATGAGCATGCAGTAGTACCTAAAATGTATGGACTTCCCAAAGTACATATGGATAGACTGCATCCACCTATGCTGCCCATAGTGTCTGATAGGGGATGGGCCACTGAGCCACTATGCATTTTCATAGAGAAACAACTTCGTCCAGTGGTCAATGGGATAGGGAATATCCTTAAAGCCACCAGGGATTTCCTGAGCAAATTGAGCAACTGGTCTGCCACAGGGTTTAGAGAAGAAACCTTATTGGTGACGTTGAATGTTGCTTCATTATTTACCTGCATTCCCAATGATGCAGGCATTAACTATGTTCTGATGCATTTAGGGAAGAGTTCCACCCTCAGTAGTGATAAGGTTTACTTGGTTTGCACTCTATTGGAGCTGATTTTAGAACACAATGTGTTTATCTTTGAGAACGAACACTATTTACAAAAAAACAGGGGTAGCTATGGGCACGATGTGTGCCATCAGCTACGCCAATATGGTATCAGCCGAATGGGAGATGCAGAATGTTCTTTCTGACAACAACAGGTTCAAGGAATCTGTACTCTATTATGGTCATTATGTTGATGACCTCTTCCTTGTATGGGGAGACAAATTAGAAAGCCTTGACCAGTTTGTGTCCTATTTAAATAGTACAACCAACTTTTTCAGATTTACTTATGAATGGTGCACAGAGTCTATCCCTTTTCTAGATGTTACAGTGATTAAGACTCTAGATGGTATTCATACGAGACAATACTTTAAGCCCTGCAAGACCAATAACATAGTACACTCATGCAGTATGCATCCAAAACATGTTAAACAGAATGTCCTCAAAGATCATTTTTTTAGGACAGCCAGACTAAGTACAAGAGACAGTGACATGTATGACTCCTTTGACACACTTGCCTCGAATTTGATGAAAAGAGGGTACAGTGACCTAGATATAACAGCTACACAGAATGATGCAGTTATGCTAAGGGACACATGCACTAGACCATACTTTAGTGGCTTAAGTGAGGATTTTGTCCCTGTTACCAGTGACTCCATTCAACCTGTACGTATGAACCTTACATATTCCAGGGATTCAGGGTCTGTCTGTGAAATTGTCAAGAAACACTAGAAGATTTTGGCTTCAGATGATAAAGAGACTGCTGGGTGAAGCCCCCTCCTTTTGTTTCAAAAATCATCCATCATTAAAGAAAATGCTGTGTTATAAACCCGTCTGATCGTGAGGAGGGGATAGTTAGTCAGAGAGTAGGGACCTTTCCCTGTCGTCACTGTAATGTCTGTAGATACGTTGATAAGAGATGATCATTTTGTACATCCAGAAACAGTTGAAAAACAGAAAGACAGCAGCAGCGGAACCACAGCAACACTGTTTATATTGTAGATAGAGAAAGCGCTTTCATCGGTGTACTCCACCATCTTCATCAGACCAATGACATAACATGTAGTTGCAGTTTAAATACTTTCAAACTGCCATATCAATTACACAATTAAAACCATTTTTTTTTAAATTAAAGAGATATTCCCAGAAAAAACATTGCAACAAAGAACGCCAAAGTGGGAATAATTATATAATAATTATATTTGGGGCTAATCCACTATGCTTATGTTTAAATGAAATAAGTTGGAAGTTCATAGTGTAAGTCTTTTTAAAGTATTGGGTTTGGGCAGATTAACAAATGACACATATGTCCTCATGCACCATTAATGGGGTTGAGAGGCCCCACACTATACGTCTTGTATGAATAGGTATCCTCCTCACAGCCAAACATATCCGCCCTGCAATACACTACCAAGTGTTGCAGATCCCATAACCAGGACCTGACACAACATGGGCACATGATGTTACCAGTACTACATCCCACCTGTATGATGTCAGGTTGGTATTGGTAACATATCATGCAGTACAGTCTGCCTCCCATAGGAAATGTAATATGTGGAAGCCATCAACATCCCCAGGATACAGATACACAGACACAGATATGCAGATACAGATATACACACACACACACACACACATATATATATATATATATATATATATATATATATATATATATATATATATATATACATGTGACTACACATACACATGCAGTTATATGTACAGTAAGATACATAAGTAGAAGGTGCACACAATATGGACAGCCACTATGCCTACAGTTAACCCCAGAATGACTGGACACTGTATTGGCCACCCATACAAATGACAATCATTGCTTGCAACATATAACCACAGAGAGATCATAGGAAAAACACCACCCGCAGGTTTGCAGACATGGAAACCTTTAATCGTGTACTATTACAGTTCTATATGCCATGTCATATAGCTGTTTAGACACTGACAACCATATAAACAGACTAATGCAACCATTTACAGTAATACAGTAGTCTGGAAAGGTTCACAGCTGTTGCTGTCTGGGCCAAGCCCTTCACATTGTACAATAGTGAAGACAAACTGGGCCACAGGATACCAAACAATCAACAGTATGTAATGCAGGTGTATAGTTCAGCACCCTCTATCTACACACTGTACAAACTCAGTAAGTGATGAAGGTGTCATAGGACCACATGGGTAGTAACTGCTACATAACAAGGCATAACAGACACCATCACGAGCACTTCGACAAACAGAACAGTTTGTATGGCAGGGGGCATTAGGCATTAGACAGGTGAAGTATATGGTACTGTACATCCAGATACCTTAAGGCAGCCCCTGATACCCCCACATTTTATAACAGCATAGGTCATTTATGATGCTCCCCCCTAGACTCAGTAATACAGGGCCATATACCACTGTTACATACACTAGCCTCTGGAGTGCATAAGGGCACACATGTATCGTGTAGGTGATGCCCACATATATATGGCCCCAGCCTCACCGTATGTGTGGGGGATACAATAGCAGTGGACTGATGGCAGCAATGGCAGTGTGATATACTCACAGCCCACTACGGAACAACCACTGACAGCATAACATATGTGCAAAGCTTGGTATGTAGGTGATGGGCAGAGGCTGGAATACAGGCACATATGTGGACAACTGTTGCCATACACTAAGCAATATGCTGGTGTTACAGGATAGTCTGTAACTTAGTCAGGGAATTGAGGTTAGAAACAGACATGGATGTAGCCATGTATCGATAGCACTCAACACACACACTGCCAGTGTAATATCTGACACAGGACCTGTGTGGTGGACAGACAAGACATGATAGGCATATCTGTAACCAGAAAGAGGATAGGCCCACAGTTGTGAGCTATGCAGTCAGACTGCATTCCAAGGTAAACTGGTATGTACACACACACCTTGTAACACTAGTACTATACAAAGCATAACACAACTCTCCTCACAGTCTCTCTGTAGTTCCTGGTCCTCCTACAAATATGTGGCTGCCCTGAGTGTGCCGGTTCTCCTGTAAGAGGTATTGCTACCTGCTGTCTGTAGCACTGCTCCCACACACAGGACATATGTCCATCACACAGGAAATGTAAAGGGACCACACACACATGATGTGGGGATTTATAGTGGGTGGTTGCCATAACAGTGGTAACTGGGAGTAGTACACATGTGTAATCATATAAATCTGGCTATCTGGATAAGTATATGTACATATATTTATATATATATATTTCCACCATATGTCCTGGACATGGAGTGTAGCCCAACCCCAGCCCCTATGATCCTAATGTCATAGTTGAAGGGGATGTCCGGTATGTATAGCAGGTATACTAGTAGACTATTGCTACTGTCATTAGGATTGTCTTCACAGACGTGGTGTGTGTGGGAGGCCACATCTGCTTATAACTACTGACAGACATCCTAAGGACATTATTGTAGAGTACTGCTGCTAGCACGTAATGCCGCTGTGGACTGCAGCAGAGATATTGGCCAATATATGTGGAACGGCTGACACACTCTGTACAGTCCAGAGGTATACACATAAGCCCTTAGTGCTAAACATGTGTACCATGCTTGAAAATATGGATGTAGATGGCTATGTAGATGGGTATAACACATAATGACTGGTATATATTTGCCACCATAGGTTATGCATTCACACACCCCTGTCTGGCCTGACACATAATGACCACTGGTACAGGGGTGCCATGGCCACATACTACCCACTAGATATTCATATACATCTGTACAGCATCCCACTGCTCTGTCTGACTTGCATGACTGTTAAGGGAGGCCTGGCAGTGGTAAATCTGTCAAGTATCTGCACATGACATCTCACTGGGTAAGTACACAAAGCTGCTAGGCATGTAACAATGCACTTTGCAGGCTGCAGGCAGACTGGCTCAACGCTGGCCTACATCTCCTATGTGGGAATGCACATGTACCTGCATATAAAGCAGGCTCAACAGGCATGTCACAGCACAGGGTAAGATGCACCTGTCTAAAAGTGCATAACCACAACCAATGTGAACACAGCCACAGCCACATATGGTTAGCTACCGTAATATTACAGTATATGGACTATCTGTTCTACACCATCCTCATATGTGCCACTCATAGAATGACCCTACATATACTGGCCTGCTACACAGTTTGTTCTGATGGCTGTCTGTGGTAAGGGCCATGTGTGTGTATGGCCCTACAAACATGTACGGCAATACAGTACCATACAGTGGAGCAGCATGTAACATCAGATAGGAGGGAAATTAGAACAATGACATCTACCACAGTCTGTACACAGGCTAAGGTACATATTAATAATACACACACTGTCGACATTCACCATAGGTACACAGACCTCAGTACTGTACAAACATCCACAAAATGTCCAGGTAATGTCATGAAATGTAACCCCTTCTGTACATAACATATGTAGCAGTCGGATATATCACTGGCTTGTTATCTGATATGATTACACTAATTATGGTGTACAGCACATATGCACCACTTCATACACAACATATGTACAAAGGTTGACAGAGGTGTGGCTGGAAGTACATACACAGGGCCAATATTGACATGTTGCTGTGATAACCGCATACATTTACTGTTGTAACAGGGTTTTCTGCAACATATGTCCTATGAGGGATATGAGGTCAGTGACTATCATGGCTTTCACCATCTACAAACTGCAATCGTCCACACAGCCTTCTGCAGTCCACAGATAGATGCTCCATGTGTGACACATGAAACAAAAGACACAACACTGCCCAGTCTGCAGATGACCCTAGAGATGGGGATTCCTCATAAACATGGAACTGACATGGCAGGTATTGAGACATGTACGACAGCCATATCCACACAAACACTGTTAAACCAACATTATTCCAAATGCAGTATAGAAGCACTTACAGTCTGTAGTCAGGTCAGGCACATCCTCCTCCTGTTTGTTGTCCTCTTTCCACAGTGTGTGTTGTTAGAGGTAAACCCCAATCCATCTGAGATGCTGTTTGCCAAATGACAGATCTAGTTCCTCCTCACAGTGGATGAAAAGGGCAGACACCACCATGATGTTCCTAGATATTGGAGTGTGTTTCCATGCCATTGGCTATGGGAATGTTACCACAGCTGTTTCACATGCAATCAGCTAGGGTAGGGCTGCAAGTCATGTCGAGGCCATCAGCTGATCATGAGCACCACTTAAAATACACATGCTGCCTAAGCAAAGCAGGTGTAGGTCTCCACATCCACCAGAGAGGGGGTGAGAGAGGCAGACAGAGAAAAAGACATGTCAGGGAGGGGTGGGAGAGTAAAACTGATGGATGTTTGTGTCACACACCTACCAGCACAAGGTATTAAACCCTTGAAAACTATGTAGTGCTATCACAGTTTGATACAGTTATTGGATGCGCCACATGGGTTACCTATTGTGAAGCACTGTTGTGGAGCAATCAGAACATATATGTTATGGTGAGTGACATCTGCAACAAGGATTCAGTAGCTATATGGTAGGTGATGTACACGTGACTGTCCGCATGAACAGGTGCCAGCGTTAACACAGCCACATTCTCATAGGGACACACACACATTGGCACATTTGCAGGGCCAAAAGTACAACTCATCAGTAGTTGGATTGCCACAACACATCACTGTGCAGGTATTGCATGCACTACACAGGTCATGCGGGGGTTGTATGGGTAAAGGGTATGGGGAGGTGTCTGACATCAGACAGCATGCTGCAGTATGGCCATGGGGGTTGTAGGGAGTGTGGATGTGAACATATACAGCATACAATACACACATAAACACACAGGGTGCTAGTACTGATGTGCATGAGTGCATGTCTGCATGGGTGTGTGGTGTTCGACTGTGCCAGATGGCTGTACAAGGCTAAGCGATGGGTGTACCTTGGCATCAGGCCACATGATGATGGTCTGTATTGTGGCTCAGGGATCTAGTGTCTCATTTGCCCAAACAGGTGGGTATTGTATCCCCCATCCAGTCACCTGGGTGACTATTGTGTGTGGCCAATGCTGTGCATCACTTGCCATGTATGTGTTCCTTAGTCCATGACATGGACAGTGCCTGGGATGTGCACACCTCCCACATGCATGTACAGTGACATGTGGAACTGTACCGGGGGTGTCTGGCCCATGTTGTGAACACAGATTATCATCAGATGTGCCAGTCCTGCCCACCTGTGTCAGGAATTGGTAATGGCCAGCAGGTTTACCCTGCACCTACATTGAGAGCATGCTAACATCATTCCCTGGTGTCAGTGGCATCTGTCCATACAGGTCATCTTGTCAGGCATGTTATGTCTGTTGTGGGTTACATGTGATGGCACCACAGGTGGTGCAGGTGTTCATTGGGGAACATGGGGAAGGTGCACTGTCTGCATGTACATGCATATTGGACAGATGGACATGGTGACATGCCCTCTGTAGTCCACTGCTGTCACTCCATAGTTACTATCAGTGGCCAATATGCAGTGTACTACCCACATATTGGCTGTTGCCTAGGCATGTGTGTGTGCGTGTGTGTGTGTGTGTGTGTGTGTGTGTGTGTGTGTGTGTGTGTGTGTGTGTGTGTGTGTGTGTGTGTGTGTATGAGACATGGGTTGAGAGTGTGCTCTGGGTAATACTGGGGTTGCTAACTGTGTGATTGCCTGGCCTTGATGTCACATGTATGCGTATGGCTTTGCACCCCAGCCTCTCAGCCATTTCATGTCTGTTATCCCTGTATGGTGGACACTGTGATATATAGTAGGGCCACCATATAAGAAATATGCAAAACCCACTCCACTTTGGTCACATATGTCACAACCACCTCCACACAGGATAGGGCTTACAAACACACACACCTGTCATGTCTGGGAGTAGAACCCCTACCTTACACACACCTGTCATGGCTGGGAGTAGAACCGCTACCTAACTAGTTCATTACACTACAGCACTACGCAGTTATAGTACATGCCACGGACATTACTGGAGTACTCTTTTCCCAAAAGTGTATTTCACAATGACTTACATCAGCAGGATTGCCAAAGTAGGGTATTTGAAATGTACTGCAAGTGACTAGCCGACAATGCATTGCTCCCTCCACAGACCGTGACACACACAATACATCCAGAACTGCCATTGGTGGGGATGGAACCCTACCATGGCTCTAATTCACACTACAGCAGTACGCAGTTACAAGACATGCTCCAGAGATTACTGGGCTACAACTGTCCCAGATGTGTATTTCTAGGTGGGTGACATCAGCAGCCTTGCTAAAGGTGGGTATATGAATTGTAAGGAGTGTAAGTAGACTAAAACGCATTGCTCTCTACACAGTCAGACATGCACACTAACGCACACACAGACTCACACACGCAGAGTTGCCAAGTCTGGGGTTTGACCTCCTACCTAACTACTTTATCACACTACAGCAGTACGCAGTTATGGGATGCGCTATGGAGATTACTGGCCTACAGCCTTCCCAGAGGTGTATTTTTAGGTGAGTGACATCAGCAGCCTTTCCAAAGCTGGGTATATGAATTGTAAGGGGTGTGAGTAAAAAAAGGCATTGCTCTCTACACAGTCAGACATGCACAAAAACACACACACACAGTTGGCAGGTCTGGGGTTAGAACTCCCACCTAACACCTTTATCACACTATAGCTGTACACAGTTACAGGATGTACTACGGAGATTACTGGGCTACAATTGTCCCAGAGGTGTATTTCTAGGTGGGTGATATCAGCAGCCTTGCCAAAGGTGGGTATATGAATTGTAAGGAGTGTGAGTAGCCTAAAAGGCATTGCTCTCTACACAGTCAAAGACAGACAGACACTCACACAAACACACACACTGACACACACAGTTGCCAGGTCTGCGGTTAGAATTCCTACCTAACTAGTTTATGACACTACGGCAGTATGCAGTTATGGGATGTGCCACAGAGATTGCTGGGCTACAACTCTCCCAAAGGTGTATTTCACATTGGATGACCTCAGCAGGCTTGTCATAGTAGCCCTATGGGGTGGGCGGTGTGTGCATGGGCCATAACCCATTCATCTAGGGGTGACATGTCACATGCGGCCACACACAGGGTCATATGTCACAGGTACATGTATACATCTACTAGATGACTACTTCCTTGTACAGTCATGTTGCACAGCTGGCACATGCACCACATAGTCTGTGGTGCTGATAGGTACTGGTCACTAGTATCTTCAGTGAGTGACATCTGCACCTCATGTGTTTGGGGCCCTTTGGCTGTGTGCTGGGTGGGACAGTCCTGGATGGCTCCTTGTCACAACCACCCTCTTCCACACATCTATGTCCATCCACCTTTGGCTTATTATAGTGCGTTCTCCTTACATATATGTCTGTATTCCTATCCACTGTGTGTGCAAGGCATGAGTGGTGCATACTGACAAGTGTCTGCACTAACAATTGCAACTGCTGGATATGTCTGCTCCACTGGTGTTTGCAGACATGGCCTTCATTTGTTTGTGTGTGAGCATGCCCAGTAAGGCCGTCTGTAATGCATGTGTGGATCAAGTCCTCGTAGTTTGTACTGCAGTGTTGACCTTTGTGTTGTACACCGACAGGTAGCATGCTGTGTCTGAAGGGTATCCATCAATCATTTGGCATTGACTGTTGCTACATGTCTGCATAGTGGGGGGACACCTGACTATTTCTATGTTTCTACACAGGATTGGGGAGGGCACACCTGACTGTTACTATATTTTTTATGTAGGAAGGGTGGAGGGCACACCTGACTATTTCTACATTTCTACACAGGAGTGGGGGGGCACACCTGACTGTTACTATATGTCTACATAGGATGGGGGGCACACCTGACACTTGTACACATTTGCTAGGACTGTACTGGTATGTCAAGTACTCCATTTCAGTCTGTAGTCTTACCTATCGTGCTGGCTAGGGCATACCAGTGTACTAGAGTTCTTATCTTTTGATTACTTACATATTAGTTTCTGACTTCCTAGACTTCACAACTGACTTCCCACTACCTGGCCTGCTGTAGTCTGTCTGTGTAGGCCTGGGGTGGTGTTTACCTATAGCCCTCATTCAGAGGCCATAGTACAGCATTTGTTTGTGTTTGTCTACACCTGTCCTACTGGCTGTGACTGTTGTTGGGTATGTGACCCCCCCCTCCTGACTGGCATGTGTGAGTCCATTATATTGTGGGTGTCCTAGTATTGAGCATGGTGCTGCAGGGCTGCCTATGTTGGCTGCAAATAGTACACTCCATACACATGGTTAGGCACAGATAGTATAATGTTTGGCATCCCTTTTACTGTATGTGAGAGTCAGAGAGAGGTGCTATTGCCTGGGTCCCTCCCATGTCAGAGTATGTGCTATGCATTACCTCTTTGCCAGGGCCAGGGCATACTGGGCATGCCTCCTTCTGCATACTGGGGCAAGCTCAGGTTGTTCCTCTTCCGAGTCACTCTGTGCCTGTGCAGGTCTTGGCAATGGCGAGGGGCTGTGTGGCCCTGCCTCGTGCTGCTCCTGCTGCAGCTGTTTCCACAGGATCATATTGTGTAGCATGACACATACAAGGATGAATTGGGTACATGTATTTGGTGAGTACTGCAAGGCTCCACTGGATGTGCCCAGGCACCAGAACTGTGACTTGAGCATCCCAAACACACTCTCTATTATGATTCTTGTTTGTGCGTGTGCCTCATTATGGAGTTCTTGTTCGGGTGTGTTTATGTTTCTGATGGGTGTCATCAGCCATGCATCCAGTGCATATCCAGCATCCCCCACTAGGTGACCGTGTGGGATGTCCCCATTGGCAAATTTCTGGTACAGCTGCATCAGATGCCAGATGTGAGAATCGTGATAGCTTCCAGGGCAGCCAGCACACCCATTCAGTATTATGCCCTGGGCATCGCACACGACCTGGCAGTTGATGTAGGAGAAGTCCTTGTGGTTGATGTAGACCCTACCCGGCTCACCAGGTGGTGCTTTGATGCATATGTGCGTGCAGTCTATTGCACCCACTACCTCAGGGTATTCTGCTATTTGGTGGAAGAGACGCATATTGCTGGCCAACGCCTCATGGGTGATGGGGAAATATACGTGCTCACTGACATGTGCTGACATCCCATCCAGGAACTGGTGGAGTACGCTGGATGCTGATGCCTGTGAAATCCCCATCATATCCCCAGTTGGCCTTTGGAAGGTACCTATAGCTAGTATTCTTAGGCCTACACATACCTTGGTATCCACTGGGATGGGTTCCCCTCTGTTAGTTCTGTGTGTGAGGTGTGGCTGGCACAGCTCCACAATTTGCTGTAGGAGGTCCCTGTCCACCCTATAGTGCTCCACTATCTCCAGCTCATGTAGCTCTTGGTAGGTTACCCTGGGTCTGTAGACTCTTCTCCATCTCCTCACTGTGGATTGGTCGGCAGCATTCACATCCTCACCACCCTCAGACTCTTCCACAAGTTGTATGATAGCTATTGCAGCCCCTAACATTTTGCTGTTGTGAGTGTTAAAAGTTCCCTGCTTGTTTACACCAGTGGTGTAGAGTGTGGGAAAAACAGAGGGGTAGGTGTTTGCATAGTTTATAGTAGTGTTCTGGGCTGGGCTGGTCTGCTGCCTGTGTAATTGGCTGGTTCCAATACATTTCACCTGGCGGCTAAGCTAGTACCCCTTGATTACTTTCCTGCTGCTATTTTCCCTTCCCATTGCCTTTCTGTTTCAGCCTCAGGGTGTGCCACGCAATCGTAGTACTTAAATGTGCACACTGCTGCTATTTCCTGGTTTAACTTCCTTTTTCTTCCTGTAAATCCAGATGTGTGGTGCGCACACCCGCTTACACTTTGTCAAAATTACTAGGCAGGTTTAGACACCCCCCCCCAGCTTAGCTATGCTAAGCTAGGAGTAAACCCGAGCCACAGAGCTCCAATCTGCTTACAGTTTGCCTGACACACCCACCCATGATGTCACCTACCTCTTAGTCTTGCACTCGGCTATTCATAATCTTACACTGTTGGGACCTGCATCACATGCTGGGGAAAACTGGGATTCACTATCCTTACCCTCATTTGCATAAGATTGTCTGCTAATGCATAGTTACATGTGTCACACTGAGCCTCCCCCTTAGCAACCACTATTCACTGGCCAGGTTGTCTTTTGCCTGCCATTGACTTTCATGGAAGAATACTGATTTTAGTTAAAATGCTTGTTTTAGGTTTATTTTCCCACCAATCCTGTTTGTGCGCCACTGCCCTATGCTTAAACAGCTGTGATCGGTGGAAATAAAATAAAAGTTGTATTTTTTATGTTTTGCTTTGTTTGCAATGCCAATGGCCTTATACTTGGCCATTGGCATGCTTCCTCAATGATAAGCAACCTTTATTTGGAGCTGTCATGTCTCCGTTTTGCATTTTGCAGAACCTTGCAAGCTGTTGAGAATCTAGGGGATTATGTTTCTTTATTACTTCTTTATAAGGTTTCTCATGCAGATCCTGACCCTATTCCTTAGTTTTAATTGAAGTGACTACATCATGCATATGCTCCTTTTACAATACAGACAAATTTTAGCACAGTGTCCTATAGAATACCTTTACACATGGATAACAATGTGCTGTTTTCTCCTTATGATGACATTTGTCATTCCTTATAGTACCAGTCAACCTTGCTGCTTCTTGTATTGCTTCATTAACTGCAGTGTTCTGATAGAACTGAACTCAGGTCCTTTTTCACTTTCTATTATTGCTAGTAATTCCTTTCCAGTGATATTCCTTTCTGCTTGTTTTTTGTTTCCCTGATACAGTATTTTGCTTTTCTTCATAATGAAGTAAAAGCACCAAAGTCAGGTTTATGACTGCCACTTCAACCCTTGAAACATTGCAAGTCCCTTTTAAATACATTCTACTCTCCTTTGTAGAATTGGCACAGTTGTCTATCATATGTAATAACACTTTTCATTTCACTAAATGCCACTAGTGAAGACATTTAGAAGCAATGGATCCCCCGCGGCCCTTGTACCACTGTTGTCTTGTTTGCAGCAAATATCTCACATATCCTACTGCATTATGACCCACTCTGATAATATGTAGCTGCTCAACTACCATTTCAGTAGTATTAAGTCAACTCTGTTTCCAAAACTAGATCATACATCTGTAGTTACCTTATCTAATAGATTGAAATTGTGAAAAAAAGGTGATAGATTAATCTGAGAGTTTGAGTCTTACCTCTGTTCAGGTATGTGTTGGAATTCTGAGCATATACACTTACTCCTGAGGCTGTGGTATGTTGGAGTATTATTTCTACTTTGAGGTCCAGCCGTCTTGGAGTAAGTATATAGAAACAGCAGGGGTAGGGGTAAGGGTAGTGCAGTTCTCCCACCCCATGTTCAGAGGTGGAGAGAGTGAAGGTTCTGGTGAAAGATGTTTTAAAAGTATAATAGTAAGTTGTGTAATTCACCATTTTTGGAATTGCAATTAATTTATGTTTGAAGTATATACCCTCATAGGATTAGTTCTTGGATTTTGATAAAATCTGAATCCATGCTTTCCTCCATACCATGTCTCAATGAACTCTTCTTTTCTTCTGAAATTCTTTTCAAACTACTTAAGTTAAACAAACAAATTAGTAATTTTCAAATATCACCTTCTCCACCTTTTGCAAAGTTGAACAAGATCTGACATATACGGTGTTTAGGAGCCCTACCCTTCATCTTCTCAGCTGTTATTTAGTTAGTTTTTATTTATTTAAGATATTAGCATGAGTAATCCTGAGACTCAAATGATAAGATCAAGAAAAAAAAGTGAAAAATGTTGCTAATACTTATTATCACACAAGTTTCTAAAATCTGTTTACTCCGTATACCAGCCATTTTTTGTAAAATACAATTATTTTTTCTCACTTACATAGATTTGTGTATCCTTAAGCTGTTTCTTTTTGTTCATTAGCAAGTGTAACAAAATATGTTTGAAAGTAATAAATAACTCTACTAAAAGTTTAAATCTCTAAAAAAGACTAGAAATCCTTATTGACTTGCACAAAACTCTCATAGGAAGGTAGAAGGTGGAGATATCATAATAGAGGACCCCATCTAATATGCCCAAATCAGGAAAGACAGCCGATTCTAAAGGACTAAGGCAAGGTAACAAAATTAAGCCCTGATAGAAGTTTCAAGTGGGAATTTTTGAACAGCAGATCCTGTTCTGATGACCTGAAGCAATAGTAATCACATTTTCACTGTAATTTTCAGAAGTTCTTTTTCACTTCATGGAGTCACATATTTCAACTTGTCTGTTATGAGATTTTATATTACTATAAAAGCATTTTAACTGTATTCTAAACTTTACTGGCAAAATAATTATAACTTATATAATTATGATGGACTTTATTGTTCCTCACTGCTTTATTCAGTATTAGAAAATGGGTTCTGCGGGTGTACATTTTCTTCCATGGAGAGTTGACTGAAGTACAAGCACCAGCAAACAGTAAAATACATTTTTGAGTCAAACCAAGAATATACCCTTTGAGCCTGAAGAGCAGGGACAGTCCACCCAGGCATTCTACATCATACTCAGGCAACTATGCAGTCCATGGCCACCTCCCCACCCATACAGTCTAGAAAGAAATCAGTACTGCAAAACTAAACCAAGGATATAGGTTGAAGAGATTGAAGAGCAGGGTCAGTCCACCCAGGCATTCTAGATGTATGTGTTATGATAGTGAAGCTTTAACATTAGCTGTGTTACTTAGTAGTGTTTAGTGTGCTAATAATACTTTCTGAATGAGCCTTGTATCCCCCCCCAGCTTGTGTAGAAATCCTTACTGTCAACTAGACAGTATACACTTAATTCAGGTCCTTCCTATTCTCTGTGATTAAAACTTAACCCTCAAGCAGCCCGTTCAGTGCTGTTTGCCTTAGTTTTGTATCACTTGAGTCCCACCTGTTTATTTGCATCTCTATACATTCCCCTTCATTGCTAATGTATCTCCCTACTCTAATCTGTGCATAAACTGGCTACTAATAAGCAAGTCAATGTGAAGACACATTCCCAACCTTAATAAGCTTTGCTGTCTCTTCTCGCCTTCACTTTACAAGTAGCGTTTGTATTACTACTCACCCCCTCTGAGGCCTTCACTTGTAGTTTTCCACTGCTTGCATCTCTGGTTTGGCTGGTTTCTTTGCATTGCACCTGGTTCACACCCTTTTTGCTACCCACCACTCCCAATACTAAGTCTGTATTAGATTCCTGCTGCTTATGGAGTCATCTTTAAATTACTGGTCTCCTATCAGGGAACAAGGGGTTCAAGCCCCACTCTTCCATCAGGGCACAAGGGGATTAAGCCCCGCTCTCCCATCAGGACAAAAGGGGTTTAAGCGCCACTCTCCCATCAGGATACAAGAGGTTTAAGCCCCACTCTGGAATTTAAACCCTACTCTCCCATCAGGATACAAGGGGTTTAAGCTCTGCTCTCCCATCAGGACACAAGGGGTTTAAGCCCCGGTCCGTTTGCCTGTACTATGCAAAGGCTCACTTCGCTTCCTCACCCTGCCCCCAATCCCACCCACCCCCACTACATCTAGATTTATTCTAGGCACTAACCCCTCCCAATAACCAGCAGCCAATCAGAACAATACTAGTAACCTATCTCTTTTACCACCCATAGTGCCCCAACCATTTCCAATCTAACTGCTCATCTGACACAGTCATGCTGCTACCTAATGTGCTTACACTCCTTACCTGAACTCTTCTTGTACACCTTACATCCTACCAGAACTTCATAATAGACAATCCCCACCACTATCACTGCACCCTTACTCTCAATTCTATCCATCACCCACCTACTAATTACACTTGTCATACAATCACAATTTCTATCCCAATACACCCACTATACTACCAGTCACCTGTTACATTCAAACAAAAATATCCCTAAAATATGACAGGTTAATTACCAGATTCATAAAAGTTATGTTTACTGCCCTATCTAAATTAGCCCTCAGTGGTGATATCCACCCTAATCCTGGTCCTACCATTACCAATTCCTCACCTAAAAATCTGCCTAGCAGCTGCTTCTTCTCACAACTAACATCCAACAGAAAGCCATCTGACCTCCTGTTCATGTGTCTAAGTATCAGAAGTATAACTAATAAAACACATGACCTAAATGAAAAAACATAGCCTTATACTCTCCTAATATTCTCATCCTGACTGAAACCTAGCTCAAAGCTCACATCAAAAGTGAGGAAATACTCCCAACAGGTTATAGCATTCTTCAAGTAGATAGACAATCTAAGAAAGGGGGTGGTGTGGCTCTAATGTTTAAACACCACTTCAACATCCAGATCCTAAACACATCTACCCCCCCCCACCACATTCGAAATGAAGAAATCCTATATGCCAACCTCAAACTAAACCCAAATAAAACAATCAACATCATAGGATGCTACCTCCCACTTGGCCAAAACATCCCATCCGTGGAAAACCTCTTGAACTGGGCTGACCATTCCCTACCCCATGAAACCGTAATCCTAGGTGATCTTAATATCAACTGGCTATCTTGTAGTAGCAGTCATCAAGCCCAGAACCTAAACCTTTATGAGTTCTCTCAACTAATACAGTCACCTAAAAATCCAAACAAAAATAGTGTGAGAAAGGAAGGTAGCAAAGAAGCCCTCTGTCGAACCACTGAAACTCTTTATTTAGCTCTTTCATCGGCGTTCGCCTCACGACTTCATCAGAATACAATTAAAATCATTTAAACACTCCATTAAATAAAAAAAACATAGTGCATCACATGTTCACTGCTTAAAACATCATAGGCTGATGCTCCCATCAATCAAATCACAACACAGTACGATTATAACCGAATAAAAGTTTGCAAAAACCAAGGCAGGCAACACAAACAAGATTTTCATGTAGTATACTGTTGTCTGGAACTAAATTACATACTTTGTGTCTATAACTATCAACCTTATTATAACAGATGCACCACCAGAAAATGACAAAAATGTATAAATGTAGTTGTCATTATAAATGTAAAATTGTGAACTTGCAAAATTCAGGTAACCGAGGGCAAACAATATATATGTAAGGCAATCATTATTATTATAACAGGTTCTACAAATTAAATTCAGACTTGAGTTTCAAAAAACATGAGATTGACATCATATCGTTTAGACCAGGTTTTTGTGTAGCATTGCATCTAAGCTGCCAAAGTAGTTCCTTATATTCGAGGAATAGGTCAATTGGCCCTCCCCTACTACCTTCTTTTTGCATTTGTTCTAATATAGAAAATTTGAAGTGATGTTGTGGGAACTCAATAATGTGCTTAGCCCGGACATTGTTCACATTGCCGTTCCTGATATCATATGCATGCTGATAGATATGCTTGTTCAATCCATTAATCGTTTTACCAATATAAAATCGGTCACATACCTGGCAAACAGCAATGTAAACTAAGCATCTACTATGGCAGTTACATTTCCTATTCAAATACTCCCTGCCATAGCCCTTTATATTGATGCTGTTAGATTCAGTAATATAAAGGCATTGCGGACAATGTCCACATCTCCTCATCTGTCCATTCCTCACTCTTAGGTGATTACTTTACAGAAGATTTTTTATACAGGAGTCGCTCCTATATACTACACCAGGCTTGTCCCCAATTATTGTTTTACAATTCATGTCAGTAGTTTGTATAGTCCAACTGTTATATAGGACACCCCTGATTTCGTAGTACAGGGAATTAAAAGTTATACCATGGCATCCAAAAAAGGTTTAGTGCCTCTTCCCTGAGTATCAGTTGCTAAGTTGGCATCTTCCCCCACTAGGATGGTATCTTGTGAGACCCTTAAAACTGGAAAAAAATGACCTCTAACTCCTTTATTTCGTACTTCATCCAGAATTGGATCAACAAATGAACAAGGATACCCCAGCCTACTAAGCATTTCCTTAATCTATCCATCTCTGTGATGAAAGTAGTGTGTTCACTTGTCATCCTTGCTAATCTAACACTCTGTCCTTTGACCAATGATTTTTTCTGATGTATTGGATGACAACTGTCAAAGTTTAACAGGGTGTTAGAGTAGGTAGGTTTCCCAAACAAAGTGGAAACAAATCTATGACTGTTCGTATCTTTGTGTATAGAAATGTCACCTACCCAGATAAAAACTCTAACAAACATACTACTCTTGACTGGATATTAGTCAATAAAGACCCTCACTCATACTTAGCTGTCTGTTTACCAGACAGCCTCAGTGACCACACTCCAACATTCCTTCTGAGATGCCACTTACATTGTGCTAAACCCATTATATATAGCCAAATCCAAAATATGGTAAACTTTAACCCTCTCTTCTTTATCTCATCCCTTCAAAAACGTGATTGAATACCACTAAAGTACCTCAATCTGGATGAAGCCATCCACTTCTTCAATAACACCTTCCTAAACATCCTAAACACACATGCCCACATAAGAAATGCCAGGATCAAAACACAGTACTCCCCTTGGCTAAAAAAAAGCATGAGGGCACTAACAAAAATCAGAGATAAGGCCTGGTAGCGCTGGTGCTTAACAAAAACCTCCTTCTCTAGACAGTCATTCATAGAGTTGTGCAACAAGGTCAAAAAGCAAATAAAAAAAGATAAAACCCAATATTATCAGTCTGCCCTAAACTCCTCCCATCACAACCCTAAGCAGTTCGGGTCCAAAATAAACTCCATTCTCCACCCAGGTAAAGTAGGCACACCCCCATCTACCACTCCCCCTTCCTCCAGCAGTATTGCTGACTCATTCAATAAACATTTTACTGAAACCATTCTGTCTTTGACTAAACAACACAACCCTCTACCCACTCTCCCTACATCAAAACCAAATACTCTGCCCACAGTCTTTTCTTTTTCATCAGTGCCTACCTCCTATATAAAAAACCTCCATTGAAACATAAGCCTACAAAAGTTGCAGCTGACAATCTCCCTTCTGAATAACTAAAAGTAGCAGCAAAAGTCCTAGCTTATCCAGTCCCAATCTTAATTAATTGGTCCTTATCAGAAAGTTATGTCCCCACACTTTGGAAAATATCCCACATCATTCCCCTCCATAAAAGTGGCTCCTCCACTGAACTTTCCAATTACTGCCCCATAGCCATCCTTTCTCCACTTTTCAAAATACTTGAGAAATGCATCCATTGGAGGTGGAGCCTAGATGGCTGAGAGCAGTGAATTTTGAGAGCTCCATAAACTAGAATAATAATATAGGAAAATGTTATTATTTTTCAAGTTTAAAACATCAGAAATCTATAGATAAACTACTTCTTCTTCTTCTTTCGGCTTCTACCATCAGGGGTCACCACAGCAGATCAACTGTTTCCATTTCCATTTCTTCCTGTCCTCTGCATCTTGATCTGTCACACCAACCACCTGCATGTCCTCTCTCACCACATCCATAAACCTTATCTTAGGCCCTCCTCTTTTCCTGTTACCTGGTAGCTTCACCCTTAGCATCTTTTTCCCAATATACTCAGCATCCCTCCTCAGCACATGTCCAAACCAACATAATCTTGCCTCTCTGGCTTTGTCTCCAAACCTTCCAACCTGGGCTGACCCTCTAATGTACTTATTCCTAATCCTGTCCATCCTCATCACACCCAGTGCAAATCTTAACATCTTCAACTCTGCCACGTCAAGCTCTGACTCCTGCCTTTTTGTCATTGCCGCTATCTCCAACCCATACAACATAGCTGGTCTCACTACCCTCTTGTAGACCTTCCCTTTCACTCTTACTAGTACTCGTCTGTCACAAATCACTCCTGACACTCTTGTCCACCCACTCCATTCTGCCTGTACTCTCTTCACACCTCTTCCACACTCACCATTACTCTAAACTGTTGATCCCAAGTATTTAAACTCATCCACCTTCGCCACCTCTACTCCCTGCATTCTCACCATTCCTCTATCCTCCCTCTCATTCACACACATATATTCTGCCTTTGTTCGGCTGACCTTCATTCCTCTTCTCTCTAGAGCATATCTCCACCTCTCCAGGGTCTCCTCCACCTATTCTCTACTCTCACTACAGATCACAATGTCATCTGCAAACATCATAGTCCACCGGGACTCCTGTCTGATCTCGTCTGTCAACCTGTCCATCACCATTACAAGTAAGAAAGGGCTCAGAGCTGAACCTTGATGTAATCCCACCTCCACCTTAAACGCATCCGTCACTCCCAACACAGACCTTACCGCTGTCACGCTACCCTCGTACATATCCTGTACCACTCTTACATACTTCTCTGACACTCCCAACTTCCTCATACAATGCCACAACTCCTCTCTAGGCACCCTGTCATATGCTTTCTCTAAATTGACAAAGACGCAATGCAACTCCTTCTGACATTCTCTATACTCTCAAAGCAAACATTGCATCTGTAGTGCTCTTTCCTGGCATGAAACCATACTGCTGATCACTAATCATCACCTCCCTTCTTAACCTAGCTTCCACTACTCTTTCCCATAACTTCATGCTGTGACTGATCAATTCAATCCCTCTGTAGTTTCTACAGCTCTGCACATCACCCTTAAACTACATAAATATCAATTTTGGTGGAGATATGCAATTTTTTTTATGTCAAGTAACTTGGAGATATATTGAGTTACTGAATATGAACAACTCAAAGAATTCTCATCCAGATGCTGCTTTGAAAAAAGAACTGCAATTGATGACATCTACCTTACTGGAACTATCTTTGAAGATGGATGGCTTTAAAAATGACTTATAAAGCCTCAAATTAAATTCTCAAAAACAGACATACTCTTAAGGAACTATTACAGCAACACCATACAAAAATAACAAATATAGAGACTTCTCTAAATGACATTGAGGGGAGACTCAAAGAGGAAGAATTCCAAAAAGAATATCTGCTTAAACAGAATACATGGCTGCTTAACAAAATAGATGACTTCGAAAACAGGGAAAGAAGAAACAACATAATAATCTTTGGTCTGCGTGAAAACACTGAAGGAGAAGATATTATTTCATTTTTAGCCTGGATTCCTGAATTTTTAGACTTGAAAGAGGGACTTTCATTTGGGATTGAAAGGGTGCATAGAGCACTGAGGAAACCTGCTTCTAACTCAACAAATACTCCACCTAGATCCATAGTTATAAAATTTCTTTCATTTCTGAACAAGGAACTAATATTACAATCTGCTTGGAGAAAATCACCCTTAAAATACAATCAAAGACTGATAAGGCTTGACAAGGATCATTCTTCCAGAATACTAGAACAAAGGAAAAAAGTCTGGCCAATATTAAAAAACTTAAACAACACAACATTAAGCAAAGCACTTGGGCTTTCCAGCCAAATACATTTTGCCAATTGCAATGAGGATGGCATGACCCTAGTAGAAGCTACTACTAATTCAATCAAAATAACAAAATACATCATACAGAAGAAAGAAGAAGAAATATGGCCCCACCTTAAAAGAATAAAATAAACAAATCCTTGGACTGATGCTAGAAAGAAGAAAAAAAAAACGTAATCCAAGATACATGTCCCCAAAAAATAACTCTTACAACTACATCTTTCAAAGTATCAACTGATATGGTACATCGCTTGTCATCTGTTTTTAATTTTAAAAAGGATGGTTTCTTAAACAACTAAGAAACAGTAATGATTTATTCAGAATGTTCAAAGAGTCCAGTAATTCTTCACAAACAAAGGTAGGTCAAGATGGGTTACTATTTACATTATATATATAAGCCAAACAAAGCAACATATAATATAAGCATAGAAGTTTCTATTCCCCTACTTGAACTCAGTGAATACTTATCTTGTTCATTTTTCATTGCTTTTACTTATAATAATTTAAGTAATTAATTAACTCATTCAACAAGGTGTCATTCATCAGAGTGCAGACTCAAATGTAACAAATTAACATATATAATGGAAGTAACAGTAGAATGTTTTGGGGAAAAAATGCTGTCATGGAGACTAATGCCTTCTTCAGTTAAAGTATGATTTAGAAATGTCATGTATATCCTGGTTGAATAACAGTAGCAAGTTCTTAGTACAAATATCATCATTATTCTGTCTAAGTATAGTTAATATCAATTATGGCAGATATCAAAGCTACGAGTGCTGCTTGATCATTCATGATATGATGTGTGTGGATGCAGCCATGTCTGGCAGCTAGTACAAATGTCATTATTATTCTGTCTAAACATAATTAATATCAATTATGGCAGGTATCATAGCTTTGAGTGCTGTTTGATTAAGCCTGACATGGTGTATGTGGATGCAGCTGTGTCTGGCAGCTGTTATATGTTGCCATTTTCATCTCCAGGAAGCTGTGGATTGCAGCTTGTGATCGAGGTTTACTGATGCTTGTGTATTAGGAAGAGACATTTGCAGTTTAACTTTGATCCAGGGAAAGGGGGTGGATAGAACTGTGATTTGGGATATTTTGGCAGAGAATGGTTTGTTTGTACATCTGCAAGTGGGAGGTGGAAGGGCTGGAGGAGTGTGTTGTCTCTTGTTGTGGCGACTTGTTGGGAGTTTTTTTTTTTTTTTATCTGTTTGCTCTCTGTTCTTTTCCTGGCTGCTGCCTCACTGAAAGGGAAGGAATTTAGGCTTGAATTTGCAGTGAAGTGAAGCTTTGCTTCAGGTGCATCGCGAGCCTCTGGTATGCACTACACAAATACATCAACAGAAACAGACGATCCCAGGTTGCTATGGTAACAGAGACAGAGTGACGATAATACTTAATGGCTCTGAGGAGCCACTGAGATGATTCTCGGCAATGACATTTTTGGTTTAAAAAATATATATATAATAAAAGAGTTGCTTTAAACCACATGTGCACATATTGATGGTCTCCCCACACTTTGTTTACCTCATTAAGTTGATTCTTGATAGAAAGCATACCCACACAGTAGTTATGTAATGTATGATTTTAGTAAATCTAGACATAAAATATATAATCATCATATAAGATGAAGCAGTCTGCTGAATTTAGATATTAAAGACAGGATTTAATAACACGGGCACGTGTATAATAACACTACTGTCTTAACTTGTCATCAATGACATACACTACAATGAACATTAAGGGGAAGCATGATGATTTTCGTATATAAGTAAATATGCATAACAAGTCATGTAATTGCTTTAAACTGAATTGTAGTTTTTGTAATCCATCTTGACAATATATAATATTTAAGCATTTACCAAGGTAGCTAATGTTTTATACATGACATCAAACTGACAAAGTTGTTCAAGAGAAACAATAGAAGCCTAAACTTGAAATGTCACAGAATGTAACAATCATATTATTAACAAACAGTATAAAATTGAAAATAGGCAGTTTAATAACATGGGCTTGAGTATAATAACACTACTCTTTTAACTTGTCATAAATGACATACACTATAATTGAACATCAACAGGAAGCATGATGATTTTCTCATATAGGTAAATGTGCATAACAAGTCAAATCATTGCTTTATTATGTATGGTTAAGATGTGTTACAAAACCACAATTCAAGTTACTTATGCTGTTACCAAAGTAACTAATATTTTATACATGACATCAAACTGATAAAGTTGTTCAAGGGAAACAATAGAAGCCTGAACTAGGAATGTCACAGAATGTAACAATCACATTCTAAACAAATAGTATTAAATTGACAATAATCACTCAGTTTAACCTTTGCTGATTATATAAAAAAGAATGTTGCCATTTGAATCTAAAAACTTTCAGTGTATGCCATAAAATGGCAATTTATGAATATGGAAAGGGAACTTGTAATCATTAATCACAATAAGTGAATTTGTTGTTTTTAACCTATAACTTCACTCATTTTATAATAAGAAATGACAGATATGAAAATCCTTATGTGTAGGGAATGGGGGAAGAAGGATGCACTGATAATTAAAATGCACTAACTTTCATCAATGTTTACATAATACAAACTTGATGCTTTAAGTAAGTTAGCAACAAAGTGATTACTTAAATGCTGGTAAACAATGAAATATAACTTCTGATATATCCAGTAAAATATATTGTATTATAAACATTGGGTATAAATATTATTACCATCTATTTATATTAAGTAATAACTTTTGAAAGACTTCAGCAATAAGGGTGAATATGTTAAATAACTGTGTGCTATAATCTTTTACTGAGGTTTTATATATGGTACAGCCTACTTTACTATGACTGAAATGCTTGTCATCCATCTTTCATGTAAATATTAATTGCATATACAATAAGTAGACATTTATATTGAATTAGAATTCTGTCTAATCTACAATAGTACTATATCTGTTCAAAATAATATAAATATTGCTTATTCCTATTACAAATATTCTCCATATGATAATTCAATTTATGGAGCTCAGATGTTCTGGATTGTCAAGGTATGAGTGATAATCTGATGGACTTAGGTTTATTCATCAGATTAGGAATGCTTTTCATTCCATGGCTAGTGCAGATCTTAGTTTTGATAACAATTATTAATTTCAATTTATTTCACAAAAACATTTTTGGTATGCCTAACCAAAACATTAATTTACTGGTAAACACTCAAAATATAAAACTGATAATTTCCTTTAAAAGCTCAGACATATACTTTATAGTTATCAGAGGAAAATATTTAATAGTCACAATAAAACAAAAAATACATAGTTTAAATAACCCTAAGATGGATTTAACTTTATCATCATTAAATACCAATGGCTTAAACAATCCAAGCAAGAAATCAAATCTACTGAAATATTTAAAACTGAACAAAGCACAAATTGTCTTCCTGCAAGAAACTCAATTCAAAGCAAATGACAATTACAAATGGAATCCTAAGGAATTTATGATATTGGTGCAATCCACTTATAAGACAAATACAAAAGGGGGTAACAATTTTATGGAAAACAAATGTGATTAACCCAGAAATCATTTATAAGTATGAAAATAAAGAAGGCCTTATGGCAATAGTAATAGTTAAATATAACAACAGAATATGAACCCTAGCCAATCTATACTGGTTCCCAGGCATTGGATAGGAACTGTTAAAAAAACACAGATTTCATTTCCAATAATTATAAAGGCAAATTAATATTAGGAGGAGATTTTAACTATATATTTGATATTTCTGAAACTACAAATAAAAGACTGCTGCATACATCTGGTGTATCAAAAGCTTTAAACAAGTGGGAAG
Organism: Protopterus annectens; assembly: GCF_019279795.1. Lineage (NCBI taxonomy): Eukaryota > Metazoa > Chordata > Ceratodontiformes > Protopteridae > Protopterus > Protopterus annectens. Next base: position 973,134,325 of record NC_056748.1, on the reverse strand, counting down.
AATCATTTCATCTTGTAAATACTTTCAAATTTAAAGAAGATAAATCTTTGTTGTTTTCCCCATCAAGATCACAGATTTGGTACCCAAACTAGAATAGATAAAATATTTGCTGCCCATGCCTCACACTCTAATATCATTAATTTCTCAATCACTCCCTGCCCCTTTTCAGACCACAATTCATTGATACTAAAACTTCAGAATGGGTACAAACCATTAATCTTTAACTCCAGAATTCCAGCATATATAACTAAAATTAAAGAGTTCAAACCCTGGTTATTATCTGAATTACAGTTCATCTTAGATATTAATTACACCACCAGAGATAAATAAAATAATAATTTGGGACTCATTAAAAGCTTACATATATGCCAATACCCTAACTTAGTATAAAAAAATCAGAAATGGGATTCTTAATTATTAGATCTGCAGTCCAAACTTTTGTCAGTAAAAGCTGAAAAAAATCAAAATCATTTAGGGATGAAAAAGAAAGTAGAAGTATTAAACAATAAATACAATGAAATTCTAACACATAAAACTAGTTTAGCTTTAGAAAAACTAAAAATGTATACCTCGGCCACTTCTCCCAAATATCTACATAATTTATCCTCAAGAATCAAAATACACTCAAAAGCTAATAACATTAAAAGTATCTTCCATGAAAAGAAAGGGAAAAATGTCTCGGATATAGGTGGCATTCTTGATGCATATAGAAATCACTATATGGAACATTTCCCAAAAGAAAATATATATATCGATCAATTAAATCTAGATGAAAAATGTTCTAATATAAAAAATTCAGAAAAAAATGAAAACTAGATCTGCAAGCACCCATATCCTACAAAGAAATTACAGATATAATAAAATAGGGTCAAAATAATAACGCTCCAGGTATAGATGGCATAATTATGGAAATATACAAATGTTTTCCTTCAGAGATACTACCCCTCTTCCATAAAACTCTATTAGAAATTCAGTCACAAGCTTTAATACCACCCTCTTGGAGGTATTCCTTAATCACACCAATCCTAAAGAAAAACAAATCCCCAAGCCTCTGTACCTCATATAGACCTATATCATTATTAAATAATGACTATACGATACTTATGACAATATTAACTAACAGAATGAAAATACCACTATCCAACACAATAAATAATGATCAAACTTGATTTATATATCATAGACACACACATAACAATATTAAAAGGATAATTTCTTTTATAGATTATATTAATAAAGAAAATAAAGAAACACTCATAATTGGTTTAGATATAGAGAAAGCCTTTGATTCCCTAAATTGTGACTATTTATTCAAAATTCTGGTGTTATTTGAATTTTCTCCTTCCTTTGTTCATCTACTAAAGAATATATATATATATATATATATATATATATATATATATATATATATATATATATATACAAATAATTTAGCGTATGTTAAGCTAGGTCATTACATCTCTGAATCTATACATGTAACAAAGGGTACTAAACAAGGATGTCCCATGTGACTGATTCTATTTGCGTTGGCTATTGAAATAGTGACAGGCTCAATATGTAACAATACAAAAATCAAAGGAGTAGATGTATATGAACAATACAACTCTAAAGTAATGTTCTTTGCTGATGACATATTATTAACATTATCCAATACAAAAAAGACATTAGAATAATTCGATATTTTAATTGACACATTTTACAGGACTTCAGGACTCCGTTTCAATAAATCAAAATCAAAATGTTTATTTTTAAATAAAAAAATAATTGCAGATGAAGGGGAATCACATTATAGGGAAACAAAAATCTACCTTCAAATATATAGGAATTGAGTTATGCAAGGATAATAATGAATTAGTCTCAAAAACTACAATATTAACATCAATACAATTAAAATCTCTGTGGAAAAGTGGAACAAAATAATATTAATATTTGAAGATAGACTACAGTTAATAAAAATAGTTTTGTTACCCAAGATTCTATATATAGCTTTGGCAATACAACTGTTACCAGAAAGGAACATACTCAAAGAAATAAACTCATGCCGAATAAAATTTTTATGGTTTCCTAAAAGAAACAGAATAGCTTTAATACATCATATCAGACCATGGAAACAGGGAGGATTAAACTTTCATGATATAGAAACATATATAAAAGCAGCAATATCTAAAACAATCTCAGATTGGATAAGTCAAAATTATTCTGCAAATTGGAAAACATTTCTAACTGTAATATCAATAAATGCATTTGATTTACAAAAAGAAATTCAAATAACAGATAGAAACAATTTGCCATGGCACATATTATGTATTAGTATGCAATATAACATAATTAAGCCCACTAAAACTCATATGATTAATTATTACATTGACTCATTTAGGAAAATTATTAATGCAAATATAGATTTAAAAATGTGGTTTGATCTTTTAACACCATTTATAGTTACAAAGAGCTATCCACATAAATATACAGAAAAATAATTAATTCCTGGGAACAGAAAGGATTTGTTTGTTGGTTTCAATGTATGAAAGAACTAAAAGTTCTGGATATGCAAACAATAGAAACAACATACAAAATTCCACAACAAGATTGGCTATCTATGCAAACCATTCTGACTTATTCATAAGATTTATGCAGAATGATTAGTAATTCTCAATTTAAAGAAATACCTAAACTTGTGAAATACCTATATGGAATCATATATAATGATTATGACATGGGAAATAGTATTTCAAAATTTTACAAGATCTTGATAAATTATAAAACAACACCCAAATCCTCATATTGGAATTATATAAAAAAGGACACTCATTACAGCTAACTGAAGAAATTAAATAAAATATTTTATTATCAATAAAACATACATCCTTTACACAATACTGGAAAGTTTTTAATTGGAACTGCTTGCACAGAGCATTCTTAACTCCAGATAGAATTACTAAAATTAATTCTTCCACAAAGGGAATATGTTGGAGGTATAACCAAATACACAACACAGATTGGAATCACAATTTTTTCGACTGTGTTAAAATTAAGCCATTTTGGAATGGTATTAAAACTTTTTACTAGCTTTATTTAATGAATCATTTAACATATCTAAAGCTCTAGTATTATTAAATGTGTACAAAGTCCTCATTTGAATGAGTCAAATATGTATCTAGTTTGGACAATACTTGCAATCTCAAGGAAGTGTATAACAAGACTATGGAATACAAACACAATACTGACTTTGGAAGACTTCTACAGCCTAGTGAAGACCACAGCATTGTTGGAAATTAAAATTAAAGAATTAAGGATTCATCCTAAGCCATTTATTAACAATCCATGGAAAAAAAGTCTTATCATTGATTGACACTTTACAATAACTGAACAGATACACTCTGATAACTGGATTGTTTTACCTATAAAGTAATTGTATATATTGAGCTCTGTTATAATGTCAGGCTGATGTAAATAGTGTACATAATTATTTAAGATGTTATATACGTATACTATGGAATTTATTCAACTGCATTACAATTTTGAGAGGAAAAAAAAAGAAATGCATCCATTCTCAAGTCTTAGACTACCTCTTAGCTAATAACCTCCTCTCCAGTGCCCAGCATAGCTTCAGGCCATACCACAACACTACTACCATCTTGCTCTCTTTCACTAATGCTATCCTTCCTCATAAAAATAATGATTGGTTCTCTTCTGCTATATTTCTGGATCTATCCAAGGCTTTTGACACGGTCTCACACAAACTACTAATTTCTGTTTTCACTAACCTATCCTTTTCCCAATCGGCTACTGATTGGTTTCACAGTTATCTAACTGTCCACCAACAATCAGTTGTCTGGCATAATGACCTATCTCCTTGACTTCTTGTAACACTCGGTGTTCCCCAAGGCTCCATCCTTGGTCCTCTACTATTCTCACTCTTCACCTATGATCTATTCAAAGCCACCAAGCATTCTTCTCTTATACAGTATGCAGATGACTCCACCCTCATCTGCTTAGCTTCAACTATACCTGAACTTCACAAGATTACACAGGAAGCCTTTTCATCTGTAGAAAACTGGCTATCTAATGCCCAGTTATTACTCAACCTGAGCAAAACTAAACTCCTTATTTTCCAACCTACTAAATCTAGCCCAATTATCCCCCACATTAATATTCTAGCCGAAGACAATACCGTCATCTCCCCAACAGAACACACCAAATTACTTGGTGTTGAGATTGATAATCTCAGATTTGATACTTACATTTCTCTTACCATAAAAAAGGTTCACAAAAAGCTAGGTGCATTGTACAGAAACAAACAATTCCTCACCAAGACAGCCAGAATTTCTGCTGCCAAGTCCCACCTAATTTCCTCTTTACTCTATGCCTCTCCTATACTTACCTACCTTAGACAAACAGACCTAAACTAGCTCAAGGCTTGCTACAATAAAATTGCTAAGTTTGCCAGTGGTGCATCTTATTGCAACCTTCACTGTATCTCATTTAGAGAACTTGACTGGCTTGAACTCCCTCAGCTTCTTCACCTGAATCAACTCTCCCTTGCCCATAAGTTAGTAAACCATCTTCTTAAAGTCCCATCCCTTCAAAACCTTCTCCAGCCCTACTGCTCCACGAGACCTCTATGCTCCAGCAGCAAAAATCTACTTCTAGTGACCAAACCCAAGAACTCAGCAGGTGATGCATTATTCTCCTGCATCATATCCAGATTATTGAGTAATCTCCCCCCTTCTATAACTTGCAATCACTTCAAGACTGCACTAAAAACTCACTTAAAAAGTCTCTGGTTATGCCCATGCACCATTCCCAACTAGTAGACCTCCTTTTACCTCACCTCCCCGAGCCACCATGCCTCACACCATCTGATCATTACATTCCTTCCTCTAGCTCACCCTTTACCTTCCTCTTCCCTCCTCACTCAATCTCTCAGACCTCTTATAACATGCTTAACTACCTCACTTCATCTCAACTCCAAATATATATCCAACTGACTTACACCTAGCTTCCTCTCACTACCACATATACTACCCACTCAGTCTCCTCTCTTACTCCTCTGTCTTCCACCTCCATCCCATTAGCCCATCTAGCTTGTTCCACCTTCATGTGGAGCTTCTGCTTTATATCTGCTTAAGTTTAGTGCAATATTTGTATATAAGATTTAGGTATATGAGTTTAGAACAGTATCTGTCTGAGCTTAGTACTATCTGTATATATATCCTACCTTTATTCCTAGCCTTTAGCTAGATATTTGTATATCTGTTCATTACTGTGTTTCATATTGTATGTATAGCTCATGTTTGTTGCAGTATGTATTTGCTATTGTATGTATATTCAATTGTTCTTCATGTACTCTGCTGCTCATTTATTGTTCTGTGGAGCTTTTCTCTCCGGGCCTCCACTGAAAAAGGACCTGTGTCCAGTTGGAATTTCCCGGTGAACAAATGTAAATAAATAAATAAAATAAATACGTCAACAGTTCCTGTTGTTAAATGCTTTCTAACTCTTATTAAACTGTTAAAAAAATAATCCCACCTAAAAAAGGATCAGAAACAAAACAAAGTTATTTCTGATATCAACTATTAAAAGAAAAAAATAAATGAAAAAAATGCAATTATTCTAAGCCAGTGGGATATCTCAGCCCACTCACTGTACAAGATATTTAGATGTCAAACAACTGTGGGCAGATCGGGTTCAGTTCATAATTTCTTGAATCTGTCCAGCTATAAGCTATGTGAAGTAATAATTGTTCATCCTGCTCTGAGTGCATGTGACAATAAAAGTTTATCACTAATCAAAACTGAAGATCTCATGAAGAAAAATGTTAACTTCTAAGATGACAATTGGGTAACAATAATCATTTTCTTCCAGGAATTGTAGTATATGCAAAAGAGATACATATATGCACCCCAGTAATGCTCCTGCTCCCAAGCAACTTACAACATTCATCTGTAAAAAAGAATTTTATATATATATATATATATATATATATATATATATATATATATACACCTTACACAGTAATATCAATAAACAACAGACTCTGACAATATGGGAGAACAAGATAGTTATTTGCTCCAGGGTCCAGGATTTGATCATGAACTCCAGTTTTCTTACTTATTGAGGTTACAAGTTCTCCTTTTGTTGTAGGGCATGTTTCACCGCATCCAATTTACACATTAAATAAACCATAACAAAAAACAAGGTAGATACTGAAAATAAAATAGAAAGGGAGAGCAAAATAATTGTGTAGTTCCAGACTGCTGTGTTCAATCATGACCTCCCAAGTCCTTTTAAGTAGAGTTTGCAAGTTCTCTCTATACTAAAGTGATTGTTTTTTGTCTGAGAACTTAATCACTGCATTCCAGTTACACCTTAAATAAACAATAGCAAAAACCAAGGAAGACAGTGAAAATATAATAAATACACAGAGTAAAATAACTGCATAGCTACAGGGTGCTGTGATTGATCATGAACTCTGATGTCCCTTTGAGTCAATTTCAATTTTATTTTGGTGCTTGTGCATACGCACTTCACAAAAGAGAATTAAGAATAATATTTTTTTCATTTTTTTCCAGTGCTGCTTGTCATAATTATCAACAATAAATTAAGACTTAACAGAACAATAAATAAAAAAAAGAAAAACTAACTAAAATAAAGATAAAATACAATAAATGTTAACTCTGGGTAATTGGTATTATAGCTTATGCAAAAATAGCTTGTCAGTTGAATTTGCAATGTTTTCCATACTGTAGTGTATTTTCATTTTAGGTTTATTCTCTGCATTCCAACTACATTGTTAATCAGACAATAACAAAATCATCAAAAACTACCCATGCTGTCTCTTTAGCAATAAAATGGCCTGCCACCTTCCCTGATAGCAATTCTAACTTTATCTGTGAAATGATCACTTTACAGTGCCTGATTCAATACCTTTTAAAATGCTGCTTCAACAAACAGTGAATGAAATACTTTTATGATGCATGGGCTTCGGCTTCTCGAGAGGAATTCTTTTACATTCAGACAATTTAGATATAGTCAAAATAAACAATAGCAACTATGCAGATGTTCCATTTTGTAAGGGTAGTAGTAACCAGCAGGGTGGGCAATATGTGATGTACCAGCGAACATACTAGAGGTCTCCACAGCTTGTGTCAGGTCTCAGAATACTTCTAGGTGGTCTGGTATTATCCAGTACCACACACCTTGTTAGTTATTATTACTTGCCCTTTCTCTGTCCTGCAGTCCGTATGAGTGAATGGATATAATGCATCTCTCAACAAATTATAACAACAAAAGGATAATAAAGCAGCCCTATATATTTCTAATTTCAGTGTCAGTTTTTTATTTTTTTTTTCACAGACGGTCTTCATTCCACTGATTAATATATTTTCTTTACAACTTGCATTAATTTTAGATTATCGCTTCCATATCTGGACATATATTTATTACAAGAAAAACAGCTACTGGGGATTACCAGCATGAGGTCACATCCTACATGCTGTTACAGAGCAGCCAACATTCCTAACAAAACTCTCATTGAAGTAGATTCTTGCTGTTTTTGCCTGCTGTGAATGTTTGTTGGAGTTATCAGTTTTATGTTGAGAATATGATGGAGGAACTCTTCAAGTGAACATTTTGTCTGCTTTAATAATGCAATTCAAGGTGCACATCAATAACACGTCAGTTCAAAGTAATATTTATTCCATGGCATTTAATGACATTTAGGTACATTAATTAGTCTGTCATGCAGAATGCTGTTTAGCAAGTTTTTAGTAAATCTGTATATATGTCAACAAGTAGTAATAGGCCATTGAGTGTCTCAGGAAAATCCAGTCTCACAGGAGGAAGTAGGGAAACCAATACCATACAGGATGCCCTTAAACTGATCCTCAGAGCAATATGAACAGAGGTTTGGTCTCAGGGGACGAATTTTCTAACACAGTTCACTCTTGGCCAATAGCAAATATTCAAAGAACTAGATGCAAAAATAACAAATAGAATCAATGTGTAAACTGCATTTTATCAATGTTAAACCTTTAGCCGTGCAATTACATTGTATATGCAACCACATATGAAAAAGCTACTTGTATGACATCTATTTTTAAGTAACATGAATCTGACTCTTAAATTCACTTCTTATATTTGCACAATGACTACTGTGCATTTTTAGGCACTTTACGTTGCATTTAACTTTAATGATTTTTATCAGTCACCTGTGTAGTTAGCAAAGTTAATAAACATTCTTCTGTTCCTGCTGTGAGACAAAATGTTCTATTGTAGAACCAAGCGGATAGAGGTGAGATATTATTAGCACAGAAAGATTAGTAAGAAGGAAGCAAATGCATTTAATGTGTAGAATTTGTCTTAGACTATGTGAATGCAGTATCCAGATATGATACTCACAGGAATACAGGAACTCTGCAGCAGACAGTTTCTTTTGGCTGTGTATGCTAGACAGGCAGGAGTCACACACCTACCAAACAGACTTCATAGTGGGAGGAGGTCCTGAGTATTGTCCTAGAGCTGCCCATGTCAGAACGTGCAAAATTTAATAACAATGCAATGAATTTTATATTCGTTTTCTAAGCCATATTATTTATCATTTTAAATAATACTGGCTGAAAACCAGGTAGAATATACACCCTCACACCAGTCTGAGTATGTCTATGTATGCATACTGCCTCTATACAAATAGACAGATAAGGGCTTTTTGTACACAGCTATGACATATGTAGTGATATATGCAAAGCCAATATAAAAGACAACAACATTTATTTAGTTTTCCAAATGTGTAAGTGGAAATGTACTTTCTTATGGAACAAACATTGTCTAATGAGCACAGGTCAGACTGCTTAGGTTTGCATGTGTGGGTACCTGTGTGTTTGTGTGTGTGCAGAGATATTTGTGTGTGTTTCATCACGAGTTAATGTGCTATAAATGCACTAGAATGAAGAAAAAAAGAATGGCAGGAAAATGATCAGATCAAAAGACTGTAGCAACGTATCTAATGGTTCCTTGCAGTGAAATCCCACGGCTTCCTGATGCAACAACGAGGGTTCTCTCTCCCTCTCTCTCGCGCTCTCTCTGTCTTTCTCTGAGGGATTGAAGGAAGCATTACTTAACAATGAATCATAACAATGTTTCTTATGAGACTGTGCAGACTAGGGTGATTTATAAAGCTCATACTGAAGTACTCAGAATGCAGCTCTTAAGGTTTTATTTATGAAATCTGAGTTATGTCTCATTAATTGACCGACTGTACTGTGCATAAAACCTCTGTTTTAGGTATGCCTTTGAAATACTGGTGATTTCTGTGTTATGGTAGATAAGTATTGATAATGCATTAAAACCTGAGAGGAACTGCCACAGCTGTGGGCAACAGAAAATCAATTATAAATATGTTTATAATTTTTTCCATCACAAATTAACTATTTTCTCCATTTTCAGAGCATTTTTACAGCCATTTTCCCCTCTTCCCTGCTGTCATTCTGGCAATCGCTAGGGCTTTTTCTTTGCTCTAATCATATCCCTCATTGCCCTTTTGGCTGCTGATACATGCCTTATAATGCTCACACCTTTGGTATATGTATTCTTCTGTGTGCGCTGTGATTCTGGAAAGCTGCACATTGTTGGCAAGGACTGCACACCTGGTCCTTGCCCAGGATCTTGCACCCTGAGCTCCTTCAGGCCAAGCACCTTCTGTGGAGCTATAGGCAGGCCATATCACTATCATTGCTCCCAAGATGGGTAAGCCTGTACTGGCTATATTAATACCATCATCAGCTGATCTGCCCAGCACCTGGCATGCCATTCAAATATGGGCCCTATCAGTTATATTCCAGGTTTCAATCCTCCATACCATGGAGCTGGCCGCATTTTCAAAATGGCTGATATTCTTAATAGCATGAACATTCTAGAAGAGTGGCAGTGCTACAGAAGTTTTTCACTTAGTGCTGTTTGTGTGAATCAAATTTGCCATAAATCACTTTCAACACTAATGGACTTGCACCTTTCCCTGCTATTGCATGACTGGAGTTTAGAGTCAGTGAAAATGTTTTTAGTGATTTTACTTTGCACAAGTAGCACTGACTGAAATTAACTGAGTTGGCATGATTGCTACACTCCTCTGTAGCAAAGAACAATGAAACAGCAGTGCCACTGTTGGGGAGTTGGAAAGGTAAGGTAAAGGTATGTGGTTCATGGAATGTCAGAATTACACTCCAATGTTGGGGAAAATAAGCTTGGCAAATGCTTCTTACTGCAGTTAAGCTCTAATCTTGCTTTAGATGATTTCCAGTAGCTAGTAGCCACTGCAAAAGTCTAAATGAAGTGTTAAATAGCTTTCTACTGCTCTTCTGTGGTGGTGTGTGTGTGTGTGTGTGTGTGTGTGTGTGTGTGTGTGTGTGTGTGTGTGTGTGTGTGTGTGTGTGTGTGTGTGTGTGTGTGTGTGTGTGTGTGCATCTCAGCAGTGTGTTATAGTATTCAAAGCTTAAAAGCTTAGCGCTACTACACTTTTTAACTTTTGTAGTATATAACAGCAGGTAAAGCTTTGTGCATTACAAAAATATTATCTGGTCTTTCTGATTCCAATTGTAACTTGGCTTGTAATCTATTTTCAACATTGATATCAAGATTCATTTCTTGAACTTTGCTCTTGAAGTAAAATTTTTGACATCTATGTTGAGAACACTTAATAACTTTGGTATGAGTGGAGATCCTATCATAATCATCTGTGTTGTGCATTAGATCCCATAAGTTAAAAACTGACAGAATATAGATGAACATTCAGCTAATAAAATGAAGGCTCATAACCACTTGCAGTTTTTGTCAGCATGTACCACATTTTCAAAATATTTACTTTAGGACATGAGATAACTGACAAAAATGCCATCATATTGATTCTTTCCAATAAGATTATTATTATTATTATTATTATTATTATTTGTATACTGCTGCCCGCTGACCATCATCTCCCTGTAGTCTATTAACCCATTTGTTCCTCACAAGGTGAGAACTATTCCAAGCTCATTCATTCCCATTTGGTGAGAGATGATCATGGAGCCATCATCTTGGATATGGAAGCAGCCTGTTCCACCTCTTGATGGTGACATAGGATCCAGGTCACACTTGAGGGGAACCAGCTATGCCCTGACACAGGGGCATGCCATTTCTTTGGCATGCTTCTACAAGGGCTGCCACATGGTTTTGGGCAGACCCATCTATATCCTTCCCACAAGGCTTCTTCTAAAGGGAATAGCCAATGCCTAACCACAACCCTGACACGACCCTCCCTCCCTCTCAGGCAACACACCTCTTGCCCACATCTCTCTGCCTCTTCTAGCTAACCAAGCTGCCAGTCAATCTTGGGTCATAGTCAGGACTGTATCCCTGTATGCCACAGAGACAGTAAGTGAATTGTTTTGCTTACATTCTTAAAATGCCAGAAAAAGATAATTTTGAAAAAAAGTCCAAAAACATTAGGTAATTGTAAAAGTACAGCCATGTGTTGAGGTGTCAATGTAATCTGCAAATCACAAATGAAATGTATTGTAGATTTTTGAACAGATTCTGCTCACATCTAAAGGAATGAAGGTAAGCCACTGGTTTTGGTAAGAGGAAGTGGAGCAGCTGAGATTGTATTTTAAGGCAATAGGTATAAGATAACTAAAACATGGTTCTGTGTATTTTCTTGATCTCATGACATTAAAATGTAGTATTTTTCTGTATTTGTAGCTGGATATGCTAGGCTAGCAATTGCATTTTTTTGTATAGCAGTATTACATAGTCTTTTTCTCTTTCAGCTGTTCCCGTTAGGGGTTGCCACAGCGGATCATCTGTTTCCATTTCTTCCTGTCCTCTGCATATTGCTTAGTCACATCAACCGCCTGCATGTCCTCTTTCACCACATCCATAAACCTTATCTTAGGCCTTCCTCTTTTCCTCTTACTTGGCAGCTCCATCCTTAGCATCCTTTTTGCAATATACCCAGCATCAGCACATGTCCAAACCATTGCAATCTCACCTCTCTGACTTTGTCTCCAAACTGTCCAACCTGAGCTGACCCTCTAATATACTGATTCCAAATCCTGTCCATTCTTGTCACACCCAAATCTTAACATCTTTAACGCTGCCACTTCCAGCTCTGACTCCTGCCTTTTTGTCAATGCCACAGTCTCCAACCCATACAACATAGCTGGTCTCACTACCCTCTTGTAGACCTTCCCTTTCACTCTTACTGGTACCCGTCTGTCACAAATCACTCCTGACACTCTTCTCCACCCATTCCACCCTGCCTGTACTCTCTTCTTCACCTCTCTTTCACACTCACCATTACACTGAACTGTTGATCCCAAGTACTTAAACTCATCCACCTTTGCCAACTCTACTCCCTGCATCCTCACCATTCCTCTATCCTCCTCATTCACTCACACATATTACACAATATGGACTTTTATATATTTGTGGAGGGTGAAGATAAGATGCCTTCGGCTAAAGGAAAGTTTTTTTTTCTTTTTTTTTTTAACAATTAAAACTGAACTTCTCCTATACTTGGCACTTGCAGACTAGATATCCCCAATGTTACTGTATTAATTAATCTGATTGTGGAATGCGTGATGGGTGAAATGGGTATGCAGCATGAATGCATAGTTATGGTATCTTGATAATGTTTTTTTGTTAGTGGAAGAACAATGCTATTTTGTATATCATTGCACTCATATGAATGGCCAGCCATCACTTGTTCTTTTGTCCTTTTGCTTGTCCCATGCATTCCTAAAGGTGTGTTTTTCCTAGTACAACTCCTGATTCATCATCTGAGACCCAGTGTGCAGACCATTAGCTTGCCATCCTATATGCACTGTGTGTTCATTACAATTGCTCACCTGGGTTACTCTCTGTGGAGATCATATGAAGTCATGAGGGGTTTGTAGAAGGTTATTTCATCTTTATAGTGATACAGCCCTCCAGATACAAGTCAAACATGTTGTCTTCTTATGAAAGAAATGGATTTATGTATTTGTTTACTTCATGCATTTATCTGCATAATAAATGTTTATTAAAACTATAATGTAAGAGTCACACCAAATGCATGTGGCATAATTCACATGAATGAATTCTGTCAAGTAAAGAAAAGAAGAAACCATTATTTATTTATTTATTTTATTTATTTTACATTTGCTAACCAGGAAATTCCAACTGGACACAGGTCCTTTTTCAATGGAGGCTTGGGGAGAAAAACTCCCATTTACATAATAGAAATACAAGTACTAGCACAAATGAATAATACAATTAGTAGTACAAATACAAAGTACAATACAGTTAAAAATACCACAGGTTTTGACAGTAAGTCAGTTGTGTAGTACATATTGAACAATAGATGCTATGTAACAAGACTAAGTAAATGCATATTAAAATACATATGATTTGAATGCTTAACACAGTGAAAAGTACTAATCTAAGATAGTAAACAAGTAAGCTCTGCAGAATGTTTTGTTAATATGCATACAATATGGAGAGACACCATATGTGTGAAACCTGGTTAGTAGTTTGGGTGTGTAGTTGAGGAGAGTGAGTTGAATAGATTCAATGTTTGAGGAAGAGCTATGCTGGCATAGTGCAGGAGCATAGCCAAGTTTTAGTCAGATAGGATTTTAGTGTTTGTTTGAACTGGGCTAGTGAAGGATGGGTTACTATATTGGAGGGTAGTGTTTTCCATATTTTAGCTATGTAGTTAGAAAAGAGGGATTCGCTGGCTGTTAGTAGCTTTTGTAACCTGTAGAAGTAATTTACTGATTGAGTGGAGGGTTTTGTTATGTGAGTGAGGGAGTATTAGATTTTGGAGACCAGGGTTGTTTTTGATTGGTGCAGGATTTTGTGAGCAAAAATAACTTGGTTATAGATTAGGAGGTTGGGTACTTCTGTAAAGAAAACAAAGCATTCCAGGTATATAAATGTTACCTGTATATAAGCTATACAAGTACTGTTGCTTTATATATTCTCAGGAAAATGTATTAAACTTAAAAAAAAAGTCTAAAAATTTTGGAAATCTTTTGTGTACTTGGTATTGTTACAATAATGACATACGTTATGTCTATAGATTTGCAATGTTTTAGATACCTCTACAGGTTTCTATTTCTGGTACTTACAATAATTCTTACAAATAATAAAGTAAAAAACATTACTGATATTTTTTTGTAATAAATTAAACAGCTAGACATGTCTTTAATGCCTAATAGCCAAAACGATATTTAGTCCATTGAGGGCAGATGACTCCTTCCTGCTTATCGTGCTGTTTCTTCCACTGTTATCCATATGCTTCCAGAATCATCTCACAACTCCATGACATATGTATGGAATCCACTTCCAACTTTCCAAGTTTCTAACAATCATTGTTAGAAATGATTTTCTAATGCATTAGAGAACACAATGTATTGTCAAAAATGCATCGATTTAAATCTTGTAAAGGCTTCAGGTGCATGTGAAACTAGTTTAGTGGGGTCAAAGATATGATTCCAATGTACCTCAGAAATCTGTACTTTTTTTGAATCTTCCCATTTGTCTTGTCACAGAGTTGTATATCTACATGTAACTTGTTGATAGAACTAAATATAACTTAAAGTAGTATACACCCAAGGGAATGCATATACTATACTGGAAAACGTGCATCACAAATTGTACTGTTTGCAGGAAAAATAACATTTCAATACTTTAATCAGTTTCTAATTGAAATAAACAAACACCTCTGTAAAATATACAAGGTAAATAGAATTATTTTCCACAAACTGAATATAATGTTAAGCCAGTGGCAGAGTAAAGAAACAGTTAAAGGAATATACATTATACTAAACAAATTGAATTGACATAAGATGTTGGTTTGCAAGGATATGAAGTTCAGTAGAACAACATAGAGTAACAGCCGGTCATGCAGACAACAAGAAATTCAAATCACACAAAGGCTTTTTTCTTCAAGATGTTTTGCTTTTGTCTTCAACTTTCAGAATTCAGAAGACTTTACTGTGGTCAACAACATCAGTTAGGGTTAGCCTATGTATATATTCCAGTAAATCACCAGTTCTCAGTTTTTCTTATTGCTTTTCCATCTTCAGAAGATTTTAATTATGATCCCAAACTCTTATCCCAGTAAATTGCCTGTTCTCTCTTTTTCGTATTGCTTTTCCATCTTCAGCAGATTTGAATTATGATCCCAAACTCTTTTCTGTGATCAGTGTTGCATTCTTACCATTTGCATACTTATTTCTTGCCCTGGGATTTCTGCACAGAGTGGATCATGCCCGTGTAGAACAGCAGCGCACCTTGCATATTAGTGAAGGCATGCTGCTGTATTCTCTACATGGACACAAGCCATGTACGAGCATTGCTTGCACAGTACACATGCCCCCTGCACTCTAGAATTGCCATATGGCAATTCTAACATAATTAACAGTGTCCACAGATACAGTTATCACAAGATAGTGTCTGCGGACAAAATACAGAAGCACAGCCCCCCATAACATAGCTCTCAACTGCTCAGATTTTCACAGAATGTCCAGAGTTTTCCCTTATATTTTTGGCCTTTCCCTCATACAAATTCTTCTAGTCTGGCAAATCATTTGGATGATCTAAGGATTGAAGTCACTAAATAGTGACATACATTTGAGTTTCATAACTTATATCCTTCAAAAAATGTATGCTAACACAAGCTGATTTATTCTAGCAGCTTTCTAAGTTTATAGCAGTAATGGTACATGTTTATTTATTTTTTCCATCTGCAATAAAGTGTAAGCATAGCTGAGTGGGTGTGCATGTCGCACAGCAGCTTAAACATTCAAAGGAGCTAAATAGAACTATACAGCCAAAGAAGTTAAAGTTAAATAGTGTGGTGATTAGAACTTTTGCTTAGCATGCAGTCATTCACGTTTCGAGCTCCAATGCAGACCATTCATTTTTATTTGTGAAAACAGCAGTAAAAGTATATTTTTCTAGAAATAGGTAGTGGATAATATATATTTGTTAACCATGGTAGTGTAGCAGGTCCAAATGTGAGATGTCAGTGTAGTACAGATGTGAAACCCCCATGTAAACACAAGTGCCCCATACAGTATAGCCACAAAAGAATGTAATGTAAAGAAAGCACATAAAATGATAATAATAATGATAATAATAATAATAATAATAATAATAATATTGATAGTCCATAAAATGAAAACTGAACAATGCTAAATTATGCTCAGCTGTACTTAGCTGGAGTAAGCATTGCTTAAATTTGTATGCTTAGCAATAATTGGTGTAGCTAAGTGGATTTGCAGACTGCTGTGCAGTGCTTAGCATCTACCCCTTTAAGCAATGCTTATCTTTGTGAAGCGGGTTTGCTCATTACTTAGCTTAGCTCAGCATATTCAAAACCGTCCAATCACAGCAAAAGGTGGGAAATCAGCCCTATTTAAATCTTGCAGGTGGGGATATAACTCATAACCAGTTGTAGCTCCTCACTACAGACATTATGACTGGTGTTGGTGAAGGTGTGCACTTTCGAGTGCAGTGCTGGAGCATTCAGGAGTATAGGGTCATGGTTGGACTCCTAGTGCAAGATCATGAAGGGAGACTGCTACAGGGCCAGTACTAGGGCTCCCAATACAAAGGAGAGGCCTGGGACCATTTTGCTTGTGACCTCACCAGTGCCACTGACATCCCTCAAACTGGTGAGCAGGTCCAGCACCACTTTGCTGACTAGAAGCATAGGAAGAGGGAGCTCTTGGACAGGTGGGTCCAAGATGCATGGGTGAGGAATGTCCTAGCTGTGTGTAAGTATCAGTATCAATAAGTGTTTTCCAAAGTCCAGCCTGTGTATGTGATGGATAGGTATGCATAAATGTTTGTCTATCTCCTGTACAGCTGCATATGAGAGGGCCATGCACATGGACACCCATGCCAGCAGGCTGCTAAGGCCGAGTTGCAAGGTTGGTGAGTGCAAATCTAGCTTGTAGTATTCATGGAAAATAAATAGAAAGGAGTAGAATGCCACCTGTCAGTATTTAAAAATGGGCATGGTTTGTACTGTATAAAAGAGACATTTACTGAGTAAAAGTGATGTACAGGGTATACATCAATGAAAGTGTTAGTACCTGTCAATAAAAGTCAAAACCCTGGACTGGTAGTGTTTACTTTGGTATGGGGTGGTATGAATTGAAATGTGTACAGTTTCTGCACAGCAACTATATCTCTGAAAGCATTAAATAGTCAAGGCTCATCTGACAAAGATTGTGGAGTTGTAAAATAGGAGATTAACTATATGAAATGTTCCATGCACCAAGATCTGATACCTAAATAGTAATGTTGTATTAACCAGTGTTTTCCAGACTATGCTATGTCAAAGTATGAATACACATTATAAGAACTATCTGCTATGCATGAATGTCAGAATTACAACCAAGAGAGTATTAGACAGAAAGCAGTCAAATGAAAGTCAGAAGTTTCTCAATAGCTCATTCTGATGAAACACAGACATTGTTCTATTTCATGCACAAACAGGCACAGTTCAAATCCTGGGAGTGGTAGTAAGCTGTATGCATAGTTTCACTCAGGAATATGTGAATATGTGTGGAAACAGTCAGGTAGTATTAACAGAAATTTCCTCCACAGGTCTGCCAGGTAAGAAAAGGTATATCTTAGCTGTAATTATACACTGTGTACAACACCCACTGTCCAACCCCAAGGCTGCAAATGACAGCACGATAAGTACATACACCAAGTAGTCTCCTCCAAGAAATGTCCCTCAAGTGTCACAGCTAGTGTTCACTGTCACCCACACTCAGGGTGACCGATATAAATCATGGCAGAGTATGGCAGTAGCACACACACACACACACACACACACACACACACACACACACACACACACACACACACACACACACACACACACAGTATGAGTGCACATATGTAACCCTGACAATGTGACTATGGGTAGACACAGTCAGGTAGTGTTAACAGAAATTTCCTCCACAGATCTTCCAGGTAAGAAAAGGTATATCTGGGGTTGGGAGGGTGGCCTAATGGTTAAGGTGTTTGCCTTACAAACACAAGGTGCAGGGTATGAGTCTCACAAGGGATAATTGGCTAGGCTTAAAAATGGCTTATAAGAGCAGTTAGCTTAGTACTAACCTATGAACCTATGAACCTATGAGCTGTAAGACGGCTGTAATTATACACTGTGTACAAACAGATCACTGCCCAACCCAAGGCCATAGAGTGATGTAAAGTGAGGTAATACCCAGAGAGAATAATGATTAGAGCAATAATCATTAAAGTTGTGAGCAATTGAAGCCTATTCAGTTGTTAATTGACATCTCTCTTTCTCCCCCAATCTATCTGCACCAATAATCTAAACACATAAATCAATGGGTATGTTTTTCACCAAACCTGTTGTTGGGACCTGTGTCCTATTGTTCTGCAAATATTTAAACATTTGACTATTAATGTTCCCTATTAAAATACTATCATTGGTGGCCCGTTGCTATCAATGTAACCTGAATGCCGTTATCTTGCCCACTGCGGTTCTATATATGCATGTGTTCTGTTTGCTATGCAATTGTTCCAAATCTGTTGTTTTGGGTTAATGGGAATATGTATGAAAGCTGTTATAACTAATCCTGGAATGTGTTTTTCAGACTAACCAACATATGTTATAAAACTGCAACACCACAGCATGTCTGGGAAGGCTGATCCCAGTGGATCCACCTGTCCCACCTCAACTGGCCATGGCACTGGGCCCCAGCACATCTGGGACCCAACCTAGGACCTCCTCATCTGCTGGTCCTGCACCACCTTTGGGTGGAACCACCACAGGGGATGGGGCCTGCCCCCCCCTTGGAGTGGGCACAGACACGACACTGTCACCCATCTTCAGGTCTGGGGATTGGTGCATAGCGAGCTTTGAAAGGAGTTCGGAGATCTACTATGCCAGCTTGAGGGCTGCATGGTGCATCTTGAGGTCAGCCTGCCCCTCCTGCTCATCCCCCAGCATAGCCACATTTCGGGCAAACAGCTGCTGTATCCATTTGGGGGCTCGTGGGGATCTGATTCCCAACTACCCTCCCTGTCCAAGGTGTTTACCCCTACATGTGTCATATACTGTCCCTGTCTGCTGTCTTGTCTGTCTTCCTACCCAACCTACCTCCCCAAATATACCTATTATTCTTCCCCAACATCCCACTCTCACCTTATAAAAAGAAAGAAAAAAGAGCAATCTGTTCCTACAAAAAAGTCACCCCATACATAAGCTGTCCATTTCGTACATGTGTCCACTGGACACATGCAATCTGGTCTAACTGGCTTACCAACACATTACTGCTGTCCTCACCCTCTCTCAGGGGTTTGAGTGTCCAAATTCACCTCCAAATTCTGTACAAATGCACAGCTGTTGCTGTATCAGAAATGGACAGCTGTGGACCTTCTCTACACCTGTCCTGCACACCCCTAGCTATCTTTCATATTGTTTTTCCCTCTGCATGACCCTTTTTTCACCACTTTCCTATCACCCTTTTTTTTTTCTTTTAAAGAAATTAGCACGGGGGTTCTAGAAGAATATGTATTAATGTATATGTTTAGTGCTTATTAGAAGCTAAAAGGGTTAACACATTTCATTCTATTTTATGTACAGCTTAATTCTGTATGAAATTATAACATGCTTTTTCAAACTGCAGTATGCTTTCTGAAATTGCAAGATGCCCTCTGACCTAGTATTTGCTAGCACAGCAAAATTCATGTTTATGCCTTTTGGAAATTTACTGAGAAGCAGGTGATTATCTGCTAGGTCAGGAAAATGAATGAATAATGAACGAATAGAACAATATTGTTTTCTATAATGTGATTAAATATGAACAATGAGCTCTGTTCATGTTATGAGAACATGCACAGCTGCGGAAAAGAAGAGATACATCAAACAAAGACTGCTTGAAGAAATGAACTGTAATCTGTACTTGCTTTGTTCTCAAATTAGCCATAGTACCTTGAATGGTAACATTGCATAGTGAGAAGTTGTATCTGACCGGTGGTCATCAAGGCCACTTTGTTTTTCTTAGGAAGTTTTTTTTGTAAACTTGATATGCCAGCAGAAAATCATGGACAAACAGCTGTTGTGAAATAATATTGAAAGAACTTGTGATTTATTACGTCAGCTTAGTAGGCAATACCTTGTAAGAAATGTATAAGTATAGCTTCAATTCCTGATTCTAGTTAGACAAACTCTGTATTAGCACGTTTTTGTCTCCTTGCTGCAAGATTAAAGTGCCTTAACCTGAACCTGCCATGTGTTGATCATTTTGAAGTTGTTTTCCTTTGACAGATTGGTCCACCGGACCGGAAACTCTCACTTTGCCTCAGGTCAGATGGGCCAGGGGGCATGAAACCGTATGGGGAAGAAACCACATTGGTTCTTCTGCTTTGAAAGACCTCCAACTGAATTGTCGTTCAAAAGAGGCCAGCCACTTTTCTGATCTGCGACTGGAGGACGAGTTAGTATACAAACCAGAGACGGTCAATCACGGAGGCTCAGGTAAGGTGAAATTTACCTTTTTTCTGTTTTAGATCAGGGACTTGATTTGAATCATCTGTCAGGAGATTTGTTTTGTACAAGTCAGGGACAGAAAGATTGCAGTCTTGTCATAGATCAGGGAAACAGAATAGGTATGACAGTTATTCTAGATAAACTGTGAAACAGAAAATCATGGTACCACGTGAGAATAAGAAGGGTTACGTAACATTTTTTAACAGTTAGAACAAAATGGGTAATAAGTGCACAAAAAGTTCCCAAGACCCACCGCTAACCGAAGATGCAAAATACATGCAATTACAGCATGCCGACAATGTTAGATACTATACAAAATGGGTTAATAAATATGAATTTAATGGCAAATTAGAAAAATCCTCGCTTATTAAACTTGTCAAAAGCTTAAAACCGATGCAAAAGGTCAGGTAAAAAAGCAACATCAATTGGGTATTCCTCAGGCACACAGGTGGATTGAGAAAGCAAACCGTAGGGAGCAAAAAAGTAATAATTCAAAAGCTATGTTTCTAGATAAAGAAGACAATAATTTGGTAATAGTATCAGCCCCTCCACCCCCTCCACTTCCTGCACAAGAATATGAAGCGAGTGGACAAGCTGGTCCACCTCCGCTATACCCGGCTGTTACTGCAAAGCCAAGACCGTATTTTAGAGATCCCATCGAGACTAGGTCTCGAACACATAACTTAAGAGGAGATACTGAGTTATATGAAATAAACAAAAATTCATGAGCTATGAGTGAAGAAGAGATATGTCCACTCATAGAAGTACCAAATCCTCAGGCAGGACAGGCAGGACAGGACCCGACTCTCCTAGTATATAGACAGTGAACACCGGAAGACATCCGGAAAGCCACAGAGGGAATTCCCCATCCAAAAGTTAATTTTAGAAAATTCTTAGAAGACTTACAGGGCATGAGGTTAAGTTATCATTTAAATGGAGAAGAAGTAGAAAAAGTAGTCAGACAAATCATAGGTCCAGATTGGCACATGATCAGTGGCAACTGGAATCCCCGTGATGCAGAACATAAGCCATTCCCACATAGTAATGCAGAACTGGATAACAGAGTAAAAGGTCTAACAGACCGAATCTCTGAGAAGTGGAAGCCTAGGGCAGACTGGACTTGCATTAATCAATGCATTCAACAGGAAGGTGAAACTGTTGGCAGATATTATGCTAGATTATTAGAGTGTTTTAACAACCATTGTGGAATGCAGGTACCTGAAGATCAAACACATGATTCCCCATATGAGCAGCAATTAAAGAATGCATTTTTGAAAGGCAGTATTTTGCCTATAAGCAGCTTTATTACAAAGCACATGGTAGACCATCGTACAAGTAGATTACAGTCACTACTTGAATATGCTAGGCATGCCGAAAGGCATTTTAACAGTAAAAAGAAAAAGAAAGCCCAAGTATATGCTGTAGAAGACGGAGCAGAAGTTTATGTAGTACAGTCCGGGAAAAAGGGCAAGAAAAATGCCCAGGGAAACAAACAATCTGATAAATGATCAGAAGAGTTTGAAGAGAGAAAGAAAAGGGGTAAATGTTTTAAATGTGGAAAAAAGGGACATTTAGCAAGGGATTGCAAGCAAAACAAGAAGGTAGCCATGGAAGATAAGGAGGGTGAGGACTGACTATATGATAGTCAAGAATCACTAGAAGGGAATAACCAAGAAAAGACAAATGCAAATGTGATAGAGGGAATAGAGGATGTGATAGAAGAAATAGAGGAAGTACAAGAAATCACCGATGGCGAAGAAAGTGAAATTTTGGACTTAGCATTATTGAGCCTAGAGCTCTGTTTAGCAGACACAAAACCGGAAGTTACACTTCTGGTAGAGGGAAGGGAAGTTAAATTCCTGTGTGACTCAGGGGCTTCACGAACCCTGATACATCCTTCCAAACTACCAGAAAATTCAGAATCACTTGATTATATATTAGTGAAAGCAGCTAATGGACAGCTGTATCGGGAGCCACTCTCCCATAACATAGCAATAACTGACCATGTTTCAGGGATGACCCAGAAAAGCAAAATTGTTGTTTCTGCAAAATGCCCAGTGAACCTTTTGGGCAGAGATCTTATGCAGATATTTGGCATAGCAGTAGTACCGACTATGCAGGATATGGAAGCACAGCGACAAATGGATACTTTTGTGGTGCGACCGGAGGGTGAAACATTTTATTGGTACAGCCAAGACTTAGTCACGACTGGTCCAGGGGCAGTAACCAAAGAACTGATGAATGTAGCCATCAGTAAGTCCCCCTCCCTCGACACTGATAAACAGCATTTGTTGCGCTGTACTCTGTATTATTGTAGCACACCAGGACCTGATAAGGAATATGAGCAAGAACTGTTTAAAAAACATGTAAACAGATTAGTATTGCGTAATCTGTACTGGGGCACAGAAGGGAACAGTGTAGTTAGCTGTTCATTGCCCCAGGAATTCTTTGCACTCTATAAATCTAATCGATTGCCACATATTAGTTTAACTAAGGACAAGAATGTGAAATGGGCAGATCGTGGAGAAAAAGGTCACAAAGTGGGAAAAACAAACAGAGTTAGAATTGTCAGAACAGGGAGTACAAAAGCAGAAGTTAAATTGGATAATGCAGACACACCCAGCTGTACACTTGCAGTCTAGTGAGGACAGCTGATTAGCACTCTTACTAGAAGAGGAAGAAAAAGCTTTATGGAGCATACCAGAAACTCTCTGGTCAACAGGGAAATCAGATGTAGGACTAATTCATACAGCAGGACCAGTTACTATTACGCCAAAATCAGCATTTAGACCTCAAAAGAGACAGTATCCCCTAAGAAAGGATGCAGAAGTAGGAATCAAACCTATAATAGCAGCTTTACTTAAGGAAGGAGTACTGGTAGAATCTCCCAATTCACCATGTAACACATCCTTATTTCCTGTTAGGAAAGCAAACGGAGAATGGCGTATGGTCCAAGACTTACAAACTGTAAATGACGCAGTAATACCTAGAGCACCTACGGTGCCAGATCCACACACCCTATTGAATGATTTGAAGCCTCAACAGAAGTATTTTTCTGTGGTAGATATTAGCAATGTGTTCTTTTCGATACCGATACACCCTGACAGCCAACATTAGTTTGCATTCACATTTCAGGGGAAAAGGTATACATACACGCGATTACCACAGGGGTATTGTGAAAGCCCAACAATATTTGCACAGGAGATGGCAAGCAACTTGGCGGGATTTAGCCCACCAAGAGGCAGCCAAATTTTACTTTACGTAGACGACATCCTGCTGGCAGCCCCCACCCAGCAAGAATGTAGAGAAGATACCATAGCATTACTACAATTTCTAGCCACTCAAGGACACAAAGTAAACAAAACCAAATTGCAGCTTTGGAGAAAGCAGGTTAAATACCTGGGATACGTAATATCCAAAGAAGGCAGAACATTAGATGAAGATAGGAAAATAGAAATTTTACAAGCACCCAAACCGACTACCAAGAAGGAAATGATGTCCTTCCTGGGCACGACTAATTTCTGTCAGAGCTGGATTCCAAACTATGTCTTGGAGTCTGCTCCACTGACCAACTTGATATACAAGAAGCCTATGGGAGCACAAGATTTATTACAATGGACACCAGAAGCAGAATCAGCTTTCTGCAAACTGAAACAACTGATGGCATCCTCATTAGTCTTAGGATTACCAAACTATCATAAACGTTTTTTCCAAACTGTAGATAGTAAGCAAGGTTACATGACATCAGTGTTAACACAGCAACATGGGGATAAGCAACACCCCATAGCTTATTATTCATCACAGCTGGACCCAGTGGCATGATCCCTGCCCCACTGTGTACAAGCAGTAGTTGCAGCTGCAATGGCAGTACAGGCTTCGGCTTCAGTAGTGTTGTTCCACCCTCTCACATTGAGAGTGCCTCATGCAGTCGCAATTATTTTACTGCAAGAAAATGTAGCATATCTTTCTCCTGCTAGACATCTTTCCTGTATGACTATACTCTTGAGCCAACCTCATATGACAATTGAACGATGTACAACTTTAAACCCATCTACCTTGCTCCCGACCCCTGCGGATGGCACACCACACAGCTGCCTGCAGGAGATTGAGCAAAAGACACTGCCTAGAGAAGATCTAACGGATGTTCCCTTGGATGATGCCGAGGTGACATATTATGTGGACGGCTCACGCAGAAGGGGTCCTAAAGGACAGAACCTAGTGGGGTATGCAGTAGTTTCTGATACTGAGATTCTAGAAGCGAAGTCTTTACCACACAACTTATCTGCACAAGCAGCAGAATTGATTGCCTTGACAAGGGCTTGTACCTTGGCAAAGGGTAAATGTGTGAACATTTTTACTGACAGCCAGTACGCTTTTTCTACTGTACATGTTTTTGCACAACAGTGGAAAAATAGAGGAATGATAACATCTACTGGTAAACTGATTAATCATGCACAATGTATTTTAGATTTGTTAGAATCTATTCAGTTACCTCAGAAAGTAGCTATTTGTAAATGTGTAGCTCATACCAAGCAACAGGATAGGATTTCAAAAGGTAATGCGAGAGCTGATACAGCTGCAAAGCAGGCAGCTTCAGCTTCAGAAGTATTTCTTTTGAGTGAGGAATTACAACCTTCTGAGATTTTAGATTTAGAAATGTTAAAAACAATGCAGACACTTACTACAAATGTAGAAATACAGAAATGGATAAAACGAGGAGCAATTCTTGAGAAAGGGCTGTACATCTCCAAAGAAGGAAAACCAATTTTGCTGTCTAACTTGTTTAGATATGCAGCTTTGTTGAGCCATGGGCAGTGCCATGTCTCAACAGGGGGGATGGTACAGTTAGTGAACCGAGTGTTCACTGCATATGGATTTGCAAACTACACAAAAAATTTTTGTGCAGCATGCCATGTTTGTAACAGGCATCATACACAAGGGGCACTGAAGCCTAAGCAAGGGAGTTTCCTAACACCACCGTACCCGTTCCATACTATCTGTATGGATTTCATAGAACTAAACAAATGTGAAAATAAGAAATATTGTTTTGTCATTATAGATATGTTTTCCAAATGGGTGGAAGCTTTTCCGACTAAAAATCCAGATGCAGCTACTGTTGCAAAAGTCCTTGTTAAAGAAATTATTCCTAGATTTGGCATACCAGAAAAGATCTACAGTGACAATGGCACACACTTTGTAAATCAAACCATACAACAGTTGAGCCGATATTTCGGAATTTCCTTAAAGAACCATTGTGCATACCACCCCCAATCCGCAGGATTAGTAGAGAGGCATAATGGGGTTTTGAAAAACAAACTTAGGAAATTGATTAGTGAGACACAGAAGAACTGGGTGCACTGCCTGCCTCTGGCACTGTTGAGCATGAGAACTGTTCCAAATGCAAAGGGGTTAACTCCTTTTGAAATACTGTTTGGGAGGGCATATTATATACCTCAGTGGAAAAATCTCATGCCTGCAGACCAGGAGGCTGACAGTTCACTTGCAGAATATATGAGACGACTTTTAAGTAATAAACAACTTTTGCAGTTAAATTCTGTTTCAGATAAAGAACAAACCAGACCATCGGAAGCAGCAGTAGTCCCAGGCATGTGGGTCTGGGTGAAAGCTATCAAGAAAAGGAATTGGACCACACCGAAGTGGGAAGGGCCATACCAAGTGCTACTGTCAACACCCACTGCAGTCAAGATCGCAGAGCGAGCATCCTGGATTCATCTGACACACTGTAAATTGGTTAAAAACTTTGAACTGGACAAAAAACTTGTTACTGTTACACAAGAACAAAATGACCAGATACGGAGCAAATAGAAATGCTGAACAACCTCAGAAGTATTGCATGATCATTCTGTTGGCCATACTGATAACATTAATCTTTTTGTTGTGGCCTTTCCTTTTTCCAGCCACACGAGCTGAACTGAATAAACGTGAATCACTCATAGACTGGCATCCGAACTTTAACACTTACCAAGCAATTAAATATGTGTATGCTGAAACTTTTAATGTTTTGAATTGCTGGATATGCACAGCTATACCAACAGCATACGGGGGATTATTAATGACTGCTGTCCCCCTAGGGGTCAATGAGACCTGGGAAAATTTGCTTTTTGATACTACAACTGTAAAATCACAAGACAAAATAGCATTGTACCTGCCTGTTACACAAAAGGGAATTGTATGTTTTTACAAAAATGATACTGTTCAGGTAGGCTGGCGTAATTGTAATGTGACTGTTCCTTACAAATCTTATACCAAAGCCAGTAATGCAGGTTATATCTGTGATGCAAATTATGACTCATATCTTGAGTCGATACATAAAACTATTGATGAGATACAACGTAATCCTGTTCTTTTAAAACAACTATCTATTATTGATAAGAACATGTTTCATGCAGGGCAAGTGTATATTAATACTAAAGTAGAGAATTGTTATTTTGTTTGTGGGAAAAAGGCATACAAATGGTTAACTGAGAACTGGTCCGGCAGTTATTTTTTGGGTTACCTGGTTCCGGCCATACGACACACTGCAGTCTTGCCTCAGGGAAAAATTCGAAATGTCAGAGAGGTCGCCAAGAAAACCGGAAATCCAATCAAAAGGCCTGAAAATCCAGTGGGACAAATCAAAGCAGGCTGGAGAAACCATAATTCTGTGAAAAACAAAGATAAACTGACACACATGGACTTGAGTGACACTATTATATCGTGGGCAGGTATAGCCCCTGCATATGGCGCAGTGAAATCGATTTGGGAGATGAGAAAACTGTCCAAACTTCTCAAAGTAATGAGTAATGCAACTTTTTCTGCTCTCGAATTAATGACTGTTGAACTGAACGCTATGAGAACTGTGGTGCTTCAAAACCGCATGGCTCTTGAATTCACCCTAGTGGTGAAAGGTGATACGTGCGCTTTAATAAAAGAGGAGTGCTGTTTGTATATTCCTGACAACCAGCATGAGATAAACCACCATCTTGAGGTGATTCAGCAAGTGTCGGCCATGACCAAACCAGGCCCAAACCCACTGATGGACTTTTTCCAGAATTTGTTTGGGGGGGTGGGGTAGCATCCTAATGAACATCCTGATTGCCATTTCTGTGGGATTACTCCTATTAGGAGAGTGTGTTTGTTGTGGTATTCCCTGCATGAAAAGATTAATCAAAGATTTTATAGACATGTCAGCTTCTGAGACTTTATATCAAAGTACTGAAATTGAAGAACTGTTGAAAAATGAAACACTTTCATAAGTTTAAACTGAATGACTCTCTTAACTGCAAATTCTGAACAGAAAGAGGTTAGGAGAAGAAGCAACTGTTTATGCTTTTGAAAACAGAATAAAAAGTATTAACAGGGGGGAAATGTTAGAAGAATATGTATTAATGTATATGTTTAGTGCTTATTAGAAGCTAAAAGGGTTAACACATTTCATTCTATTTTATGTACAGCTTAATTCTGTATGAAATTATAAGATGCTTTTTCAAACTGCAGTATGCTTTTTGAAATTGCAAGATCCCCTCTGACCTAGTATTTGCTAGCACAGCAAAATTCATGTTTATGCCTTTTGGAAATTTACTGAGAAGCAGGTGATTATCTGCTAGGTCAGGAAAATGAATGAATAGTGAATGAATAGAACAATACTGTTTTCTATAATGTGATTGAATATGAACAATGAGCTCTGTTCATGTTAAGAGAACATGCACAGTTGCGGAAAAGAAGAGATACATCAAACAAAGACTACTTGAAGAAATGAACTGTAATCTGTACTTGCTTTGTGCTCGAATTAGCCATAGTACCTTGAATGGTAACATTGCATAGTGAGAAGTTGTATCTGACCGGTGGTCATCAAGGCCACATTGTTTTTCTTAGGAAGTTTTTTTTGTAAACTTGATATGCCAGCAGAAAATCATGGATAAACAGCTGCTGTGAAATAATATTGAAAGAACTTGTGATTTATTATGTCAGCTTAGTAGGCAATACCTTGTAAGAAATGTATAAGAATAGCTTCACTTCCTGATTCTAGTTAGACAAACTCTGTATTAGCACGTTTTTGTCTCCTTACTGCAAGATTAAAGTGCCTTAACCTGAATATGCCGTGTGTTGACCATTTTGAAGTTGTTTTTCCTTTGACAGGGGTAAGTGGGAGTAACTGGCAGTAAGCGAGTTTGGATGATGTTAAGTGATGCCTACACAGATTAAGCAGTTTCCCATTTAACCATGTGTTGGCATCACTTAACATCACGCAAACCCACACAAACCTGCTTGCAATTGCTTAAAACTGCCTTAATCACCCTGTCTCCATCAGCCACTGTTCTGCCCAGTAACAAAATAATCACCCCTGTCAAGACCCTATACAACATAGTCATAGCAATTTACCACTACACAATCAGTAGAGTACATCGAGTCATTCAACAGTATATACATGAATCAGACAGGTTTTGTCTATAGATATATATATATATATATATATATATATATATATATATATATATATATATATATATACACATATAGATATATAGATATATAAATGTATATAAATAAATACATAATATATGTACAGGGGTCCAAGTCACATTGTCAAAACATGGTTCATTGACCTGTAATTTCGCGGACACATCAAAAATGCACTTTTGCTAAAGAGAGATTGGAAAATTAAAGAAAGCATGCAGTTTGCATGCACCGTTAGTTGTAAATCAACGTATAGTGTTGATTTACAACTAATGAAACTAAATTATCGCTGACATTGTGGTACAGTGGGGATAAGGGAATATTCCCCTTTCCCCACTGTAGGGAGATCTCGGAGTGAGAATAATAAAGTAGGGGGTGCAGCCCCCCACATGGGGGGTGCAGGAGGGCTTGCCCCTCTGCATAACACTGTTTGTTGTGATTTATTTATTTATTTTTATGTTTTTCTTTTTAACTGATTTTCTTTAGCGAAAGTGCAGTTTTGATAAAATGCTCTTTCGCTAAAGTGTGTTTGTGGAAACACGGTTCGATGAACCGTGTTTTCGATCAAAGGACAGGGACCTATGTACAGATATACATATAAAATATATGCATATACATATAGACATATATATATATATATATATATATATATATATATATATATATATATAAAAGTAAATAAATGCATACATATAGATAAATATATAAATATATTTATATATATATATATATATATATATATATATATATATATATATACATATATATATATATATATATATATATATATATATATATATATATATATATATATATATATATACATATATTTGTATATATATATATATATATATATATATATATACACACACACACGCACACACACATATACACACGCGCGCACACATATACACACACACACACACACACACACACACACACAAATGTAAAATAAATAAATAATAAAATAAATAAAGGGTAAATACAACTATGACACTACAGGCATAATTTACATCGCAAAATGTCAGGGGTGTGATGTTTTTTTTGTGGGAAAAATGGAGCAAAAGCTCCATAATCACATTTATGAATATTTATACGAAATTAAAAAAGAAAGAACCACCAATGCACTGTTTAGGCATCTAAGTGAACACTCTGACCATGCTTTTAAATTTAGCATATTAGAAAGATTAGAGAAATAAAAGCGGGGGGGGGGTCCTTGGACAGTAATATTGGAGCAACGTGAATTAAAATGGTAACTGCAACTAGAGGGATACAGGCAACCAGGACTAAATGACCATGTCAGTATTGCTCCCATCCTGAAACTAAAGGCATGGTAGAGATAAATTCTTATAAAAATAACACTTTGCTGCTACTGTTATTTTTATTTTTATTTTTATTATTATTAATGATTTATTTATAAAGATTACTGTGCATGGCAACCACATGAACTAATTTTAATAGCATATTAGAAAGAGTGGAGAAAGAAAAGTGGGGGGGGTCCTTGGACAGTAATATTGTAGCAACATGATGAGCAAGAAGGTAGGAGGTAGATTGGAGGAACAGGTGAGGAGTAGTAGTATGACTTAAGTAATAGGGGAGGAGGTAGGTTACTTAATTACTGGGTGTGATGTACAATAAGAAGGGTTTGGTGAGTTTATGATAATATCTATCTGATTGGAGTGGATTAGGATGGGGGTGTGTCTAGTAGTGGAATAAATGTAGGAGTAGTGGGGGTGGGTGGGAATTGGGGGCAGGGAAGGGAGCGGAGTGAGCCCGAAGGGCGAATGGAGCTGGATGGAGCAACAGAGTGAGATAGACCAGCTGAAAAGTAGCCACTGCTGTTCACAGGAAGGTAAGTATGTTAATGGATAGAAAACCTGTGTAAAGTATTACTTTATGTTAAAACAAGGAAGACAAATATAGGGGAGTTATATCTCTTGGCTTGTTTAAGGTTAGGGAGGGGTAGATTAGGATTTAGAGAGTATGGAAAGAGATTTAGGAGGCTATTGGGTAGTTACAGGCAGATAGAGGTAATGTTGGACATTAGGGTTCAAAAAGATACAGGCTGTAGGAAGTATGAGTACTGCCACCTAGAGTAGAATGGAAGGATAGCAGTTAGAAAAGGAATAAGATAGGGGAGGCTAATTTAGGTAAGTCCTTTTTAGAATAAGCTACCTGGAGTTAATGGACTAGAAATTACGGAATGCAGGTGGGAGAGGGGGTGATAACGGACTGCGGTAGGCTGCTAAATCACACACACAGAAGGACAAACTAACATAGATAGGTATTCTTAGCTTAATAAGTCTAATGCAAGACTACATACGTTCAGATGAGAACATGAATGAGGTCCGAACAGTAGTTGTTTTCCTTGAATGGCCCAGACTAGCAAGTTTATATGTCCTGGAAAATCATCAGAGGGTTTGCAGGAGTAAATTCTTAGAGTCCAGATGCAGGGAGGGACATTTAGGAGTGAAGTATGGGAGGTGAGGGAAGCAGCGCTACCACGAAGCTGGCTAGGGAAGAGAAGCAAGGAGGTGACTCCTAGCAGGGAATTCTGAAATATTCATCAAAATGTGTACAACATTCACCCTTTTACAACTTAAACTACTGATTATCTTAGCATTTCTATCTTCTTTTGTAAATACTTACCTCTTAACCTCCTATGAATACCCACTTTACTCTACTCTTCCATTTCCCTCTAAATACACCTCTACACCTATAACACCTCTCTCTCCTACCCTCTTAAATCTCACTACTCAAACCAACTACCTACTAACCAAATACCACAGCCCAGCACACTTCAAGTTTAGCAAACAAAAATCTAGGAAACTAATTGACTGCTTTTACAAACTTCTCCAGCCTAAATATTTTAAACTCCTCCACTCACTGTTGGATGGGGATATTCATCCTAACCCTGGCCCACACCATGCCAATACCAATGCCTATAAAAATCAAAACAAAGCTACTTCTTTATCATCTACCATACCCACCAACTCTCTCTCCATTGCTCATCTCAATATACAAAGTATCTGTAATAAAATTACTGAAGTCCATACCCTTCTAGAAATCCACCAGTTTGATATTTTATGTTTAACTGAAACATGGCTTAAGCCTTCCAGTAAAGACAATGAAATCACCCCACCAGGGTATAACATCATTAGACTTGATCGCACTGCCAAAAAGGGAGGATGGGTAGCAATTCTCTATAAAGCACAATTCCAAATTAGTACTATAAATCTGATTTCTACCCTAGATTATAATGCCGAAGTTATCAGCTCCAAACTAAACTCAACCCTACTAAATCTATAAACATCATTTGTGCATATCTCCCTCCAGGCAATAACATTAACACACTAGAAAGTATCCTCAGTTCACTTGCCACCAACCTCCCTCAAGAAACATTAGTCCTAGGTGACTTTAACATTGATTGGAATTCCTGTAATAATACAAATCCCACCTCTCATATAAACCTACATGGCTTTACACAACTCATCAATTGTCCTACCAGAACTAATAAAATCAATAGCTACGACACCACCTTAGACTGAATTCTTACTAATACTCCCCAACAAGCCCACCAATCAGGTACCGTTCCAGATGATCTAAGTGACCACTCACTAACTTATGTCATTAGACATAAAACCAACCTAACTTTACCTACCACTTATAGAACATTACGTTCAAAAAAGAAATTTAACTCTGAACATTTTCAAGCTGAACTAATACAATATAATTGGTCCCCACTAAAATATCTCCCACTTAATGAAGCAGTAGAATACTTCAATTCTATATATTCTTATCTATCCTGGATCATCATGCCCCAAGTCGTACTATTAGAACCAAAGCTAAGGCAGCACCCTGGTTGACCAACAATACTAGGCAAAAAATCATTCTCAGAAACAAATCTTGGGCTAAATGGCGTGCCACTAAGAATCTAACTGACTGCCAGAACTACAGAGAGCTTAGAAACAGTACAAAAAAAGCCATCCTAACGGACAAAAAAAACTATTACCTTCAATTAGAACAAACCTCCTAAAAGGAACCTAAAACATTCTGGGCCAGTATTAATAACCTTTTATCCCCAGGCCAGTCTATTACACCTAACCCTAAGGACTGTAGCCCAGAAAATCCCACACAGATAGCCAATGACTTTAATTCTTTCTTCACTAATACTATCCAAACTCTTGCTAGTCACCTATCTCCAGACACCTCAAAGCTACTCTTACCTACTCTAAAACCACCTCCCTCCCTTCATCTACAACCTGTTTCTACCTTCTTTATCTCATCACTGCTCCAAAAATTAAAACCTACCACCCCCTCTGCAGATAAACTTCCTGCAGAATTCTTGTAAATAGGAGCCAAAGCTATTGCCTATCCCATTTCTATTCTGATAAATAGGTCTATAAATCAAGGAATCTTCCCTTCTATCTGGAAGATATCTCACATCATCCCTCTACACAAAGGGGGAAACTCTAACGATTACTCAAATTTTCGCCCCATAGCACTTCTATCACCTTTAGATAAAATCATGGAAAAATGTATCCATAAACAACTACTTAACCACCTTCTCCATAACAACCTACTTGCTAACTGTCAGCATGGATTTAGACCTTCCCACAGTACCACCACTGCTTTACTCTCCTTCACCAACTCCATCAACAATAACCGTAGCAACAATAATTTATCATCTTCTGTCTTCATTGATTTAGCTAAAGCTTTCAACATGGTTAACCACAAACTTCTTCTGCACATACTAAAATCTCTCTCACTTGATCCTCCTTCCTTAACTTGGTTTAAATCTTACCTAGAAAACCGTCAGCAGGCAGTATTCTGGAAAAACTCAATATCTAATCTCCTTCCTATCTCTTTAGGTGTACCTCAAGGCTCTATCCTTGGCCCCCTTCTATTTTCTATCTTTATTAACGACCTCCAATCAGCTATCCCAAACACTACCTGCATACAATATGCAGATGATTCTACTATAATCTGTACTGCTACCTCTCAAACTGAACTTCAGGCTCTTACCCAAAAAGCTTTTACCTCTGTTGAACAATGGTTCTTAGACCATTGCCTGCTCCTCAACCCTAATAAAACCAAACTGTTATTATTCTCACCTACCCATAAATCTACCCAACTAAACTTCACTCTCACATCTACTGATAGTACTGTCATTTTTCCAGATTCAACTACAAAATTATTAGGAATAACTATTGACAATAATCTCAGCTTTGGCACTCATATCAACAATACAATAAAATTAGTTAATAAAAAATAGGATCCCTTTACAGAATCAAACCCTTCCTTACACCCATAGCAAGGACCACATTAGCCAGATCTCACCTAATCTCTACTCTTCTATATGCTTCCCCCATTTACACTAATCTCTCCAAAAACAACCTTAAGAAACTAGCTACATCTTACTATAATATTGCTCGATTTGCTACAGGATCCCCATTTAGAACTCACCACTGCCTGAACCTAAGACAACTAGGTTGGCTTTAACTCCCTAACCAGCTTGTACTTCAACAGCTCTTAATAGCTCACAAGATCCTATACCAACCAACTAAAATACCAATACTCTTTAACCTCATTTCACCATACAATAACCTGAAACATCTACGTTCTTCTAACAAACTACTGATTAATATACCCAAGCCCAAAAACTCTGCAGGTGACTCCCTCTTTTCCAACTCTGATGGAAAAATGTGGAACAAACTCCCCTCTGATATCTCATCTTTATCCTCTCTCCCACTTTTTAAAAAGCAACTGAAAATGCATCTTAATAAACACTGGCTTTGTTCCTGCACAAACCTTGATTAACTTTCCTTCTTCCTCTCTCTCTTTTCTTCTTACATGATTTTTTCTTTCTCTTCTCCCGATATCCTGATAGCTCTCCCTCTTCATAACATCTATGTAGATATATGCTATCACATATACACTGTATGACTTTCGTAATATAAAAAAAAAAAAAAAAAAAAAAAAAATTGTTGTTTTTAATACACCATATGATTACACTTTTGTTTTTTGCTGCTATCATATTTGTGTATTATGTGTATTAACTAGCTCTGTTTATAAATTTTAATCTTGTATTGCCTATTCTCTATTTAACTTGTAATGACTGTTGGAGCTTTTCTCCCCGGGCGTCTACTGAAAATGGACATATATCCAGCTAGACTAGCCCGGTCAACAAATGTAAAATAAAATAAATAAAAATTGTTGGAAGAAATATCCGGGGAATTGTTATGGTTAGGCTTGTATAGGTCCTAGGGCTGATAGCCTAGTACCAACCTATAAAAAAAAAAAAAATATATATATATATATATATATATATATATATATATATATATGTGTATGTGTATATACACACACACACACACACACACACACACACACACACACACACACACACACACACACACATATATATATGTACTCATAACATGCAGTGGAGTCGTGCCTCAGAACCATACCTCCAACCTCTTAATGCAACAAATCTGTCCAAAGGCTGACAAAATGGGGGGCCTCAATGGTCCCAGACTATGGACCTATTTTTAATATTGCCCTTATCCCACTGTCTCCAGCAGCCACTGTCCTGCATTGCAAAAAAATAATCAGTCCTGCCAAGTCTTGAATCCAGGGCCCTCTAGACCACAGTCAGAGTGATGTACCACTATACACCATGTGAGCCCTAGAAAATAACGATGCTTGTTCAAACATATCAGTCAGTAGAGTCAGTCAACAGTAGGGAAAATATTTTATAGAATCAGTCAGGTTTTCTCTATATACATGTATATATCTATGGAGATGCATATATGTGGAGAAATCTATACAATATATATACAGAAAGATATACATCTAAAATATATGCATATATACATACACATATATATATAGAAAGGTCAATAAATATGTATATATAAATATATATATATTTGTATATATATATATATATATATATATATATAAATATATATATATATATATATATATATATATATATGTGTGTGTGTGTGTGTGTGTGTGTGTGTGTGTGTGTAGACATAAATATAAATTAATATATAACAGCTACAAACAAATGCAATCTGAGGGTCATGCTGCTCAGTGCTATAAGTCTAAATCTTAAAATGCAGTCACTTGAAGCACCCCACATCGACATTTGTGCTGTAACAGAGATTTGGTTCAAGGCAACAGAAAGCACCCCTGCACTATCAGGCTATAACTCATTCCCCCACATAGTTTAGGTATATATTGTCTTCTGCAAAGAGTTATTCATTGCAGTTATAAGTATCCATCTGTATGTTTTAAAATGTATAACGCATGTGGAGGGCTATGCCCCTAACACCCCCCAATGTGGGGGGCTGTGCCCCCCACACCCCCGTAACTATATATACTAACTCCAGGATCGCACTACAGAGGGGAAAAGGCCATATACATTTTACTTTAATGTTTCAGTGTTATGAGTTTCAGTCAAATGAGTTTTCAGTGTTTTGAACTTCTGAGGTTCTGGTCTCAGTCAAATGAATTTCAGTCCTATGAAATTTCGATCATGTGTAGTAAACCCATATACACATGTAAATATATATATAGAGAGAGATATAAATATATATACATATATAGATATATACATATATATATATAAATATATATAGAGAGAGATATAAATATATATACATATATAGATATATACATATATATGCTTAGAACATGTCTCCGAATCATACCTCTCAACCTCTTAGTGCAACCAATCTGTCCAAAGGCTGTCAGAATTGGAGGACAATGGGCCCAAACTAGGGACCCCTTTTAAATATTGCCCTTATAAATGTAGAAAGTTGCCAGAGTAACACAGTTTAGGTTCATAGATTCATATGTAGGTACTAGGCTATCTGCCCGAGGGCATTTATAAGCCTAGCCAGAGTGTGTCAGCTTTCGCCACCCTATTGATTAATTAACTGAGCCTCTGTCAAGAAGAGCCAGTGAAGTGATCCCAGGGGTGTATTTTCTGTTACCCATTCACTCATCAAGGTTTCTCTTGAAGAGTGTTAGTGAGGGGCTCTACCTAATGTAGTTAGGATTTTTGTTGCAAAGCATGGAGAATCTCTGTGACAGGAATCTATCCCTCCAGCATGTTCTATTTATTGGTGCGGCAAGGTTTAGCTCACTAGAGTGAGTGGCTCGCAGTGACTTGGATTTCTTTAGGTGGAGCATGTCTATCAATTCTGAGTTGGACATGGCTTTGTAAGTCAGGCAGAGATCACCTCTGAGTAAACGATATTCCACTGAGTACAGCTGGAATTTTTCCAGTCGTGCTGCATAGCACATATGTTTGAGACCAGTAATCCTCTTAATGAGGTATTTTTGTGGTCTTTCCAGCTGTTGGAAGTGTCTTGTAAGGTACATCCCAAACAGGGCATTGCACTCTATGATGGGTCTGATGAGTGACGTGTAGAGGGGCACTATAACCTCTTTATTTTTAGATGCGAACCCTTTAGTAATTAGATGAGCTACATAGAAGGATTTCCTAACTACTTTGGCAATATAATTGTCAAAGGAGAGATTACTATCTACCTGGGTCCCCAGATCTCTTATTACCTCTTCTGTATTAAGAGGGCTGCCACCTATGTGGTAATTCATGGGTGTTTTGTTTTTCCCAAATGGGATGACTATACATTTTTTGGCATTTAGCTTGAGACCATGACTTTGGCACCAGGTGTCCATCGTCTCAGTAAGGCCCTTTTGGAGAATGTCCCTGTCAGCCAGAGAGTCAATTATGGCTCCCAGTTTTCAGTCATCAGCGAACTTGGTTAGCCATAGTCCTCCTGTGTTTGCCTGTACTTCTAAGAAGTATATGCCAAACAGTAGGGGTCCCAGGACCGAGCCTTGTGGGACACCACTTGTAATTGATTTAGAGTCAGACCTGGAGCCCGCTATTCTTACTGTGTGAGTTCTCTCTGTAAGCGAATTGGCAGCCCATCTCATGACATAGGGGTTTATGTTCAGGCTGGTGAGTTTTTCTATAATACCTGAGTGGGGAATGGTGTCAAAAGCCTTGGCGAGGTCAAGGTAGGCTGTGTGGACTACCTTCCCCTCATCTATGGCCTTGGTGACTGTCTCGTAGAAGTCAACCAGATTTAGTAGGCATGATCTGCGCTTAAACAAGCTGAGCTGGTTCAGGTCTAGTGTTTGGAGGTTCCCAATATCTTTGTTAATGAGTACCATGATGATGCGCTCCATACCCTTGCAGACCAGGCTAGTCAGGCTTATGAGGTGATAGTTACCAGGGTCAGTTGTGGCCCCTCCTTTGTGGAGCAGAATAACTGTTGCTGTGTGCCATTCTGTGGGCATGTAGCCTGTGGAGAGGCTGAGGTTGAACAGTGTGTTTAGGTAGGGAGTTACTTCATTCTGTATTTCATGCAAGACGTAGCCTGGGACACCATCTGGCCTCATTGACGCTGTGCTTTTGGCTTTTGAAAGGGCTGTTTTCACCTGTGCGTCTGTGATTTCCGGCACACTACACTTTTCCGGTATTGTTGTCGGCCCTTTTGGGGATGAGAGGGGGGGTGAAGTTTGCACTGACTATCTGCCAGGATGTTGGCTATATCAGTGGGTTCAGTATATTTTGTGCTATTTTGGACTAGCTCAGAGCATATCTGCGAGTTGCCACTTAGATTCTTGACATAGCTAAAGAAGGATCTGTGATTATCTTTTGAATCCTTGGCTATTTTTCTTTTGAAGTTAGTCTTGGAGGATTTTATGAGGGACCTTAGTTTCTTACTGATACTGTTCAGGGATGTCTTTCCTTCTTGGGATTTGCTTTTTTCTGAACTAGTTTCCTCCTTCTATTGTATAGTCTGTTTATGGCAGGGGTCCAACAGACTGGTTTCCTTCTCTTAGGGGAGTGAGTCTTGGTTTTGCTAGGGATGGCACAATCTATGCATCCTTGTAGGTGCTCATAGAGTGCATTTGTAAAGGTTCCTGCATCTTGGACACTGTTATCTTTTAGTGTGGGGGCTGTGAAACTTACCACCTCTGTCTTAAGTAAGGTGAAGTTTGCTATAGAAAAGTTTTTCACTGTGGTTTCCTTGGTTGGAGGTGGTGGTGTGGTGTGGACATCCAGAGTGATTAGTTTATGGTCTGATCTAACCAGTGATGGGTTGACCTCTGGTGTGGAACACCTGTCACCCATGTTGGTGATGACCAAGTCCAATATGTTTTCAGCTCTGGTAGGGGAGTTTACCAGCTGATCCAGGGCATTTGAGTTGATAAATTCCAGGAAGCGCTGGACCTGGGAGTTTGTACTTGAGTAGTTTTCCCAGTTAATGGTAGGGTAATTGAAATTGCCCAATATCAGGGTGTTTGGTAGGACCTCCATGTTTTCCAGTGTCTCCAGAAAGGCAGAGTGGTGGTCCTGAGTCATGGAGGGTGATCTGTAGCAGGCCACAATTTGCATTGCAGATTTGCCTGATGTTTCTTGCACATGGATGATCTTGGAGATATCATGCTGCACCACTAACCTGGAGGTGTAGGTATCCTTGATGAATATGGATACACCCGCTCCTTTTGTATTTCATTCCATGTTCTGTGGCAGAAATGTGTGGCATGAGTTGTAGCTTGGTAGTGCTGGAGTGCTCTGTGGAGCCTTGAACCAGGTTTCAGTTACTGCACAGATGTCAACATTCTCCATACTGAGAAGTACTTCGAGCGCATGCATTTTGAGATTTAAACTCCTGGCGTTGAGTAGCATAACCCTCATTTTTTTATTTGTGCTGTTTACGGAGGTGGGTTTGACTTTTGAGCCTTGCCTAAAAAAGGCACTATGGGGGCAGCAAGAGCCTTGGCCAGTATTCAAAAGCCTAGGGGTGACAGGTGCAAGCCGTCTCTTGTGAAGCAATGAGGCCTGTTGAGCATGTCATCCCAGGCTGACAGACACTGGATCCCCTTTGAATGTCACCAGAAGCTTAGCCAATTGTTGAAATTGATCATTTTTTTCTTTATACTGTGGTATCATTCTTGCTGAGGGCAGGATGCTACTCAGTGTCAGGGTCATACCCACCTGGGCTACATGATCAGAGATCTCTTCCATGTCTCTTTTCATGTAGTCCAGGGAGGTACGTCTCAGTTCATTCACACCAACATGAACAATGAGAGTCATATTTGTACTTGTTCTGGAGTGACCCGAGTGTTTGTGTTATGTGGCGGATTCTGGATCCCGACAGGCAGCTAACAGTAACCTTCTCCTTTTCCAGCCTAGTGAGTGGGATGTCATTGTGCCTGACTATAGAGTCACCTATTAGTAGTGTGTTAGGTATGTTATTTCACCTTAAGGGCTGTGATTGTGCGGCACACTGATTTTGTGTTTCATGTGTTGTCTGGTTTGTGACAGGAGGTGCAGGTTTTTTGGGTGTCTGCTTTGGAGGTCTGTGATGCTTTTGCAGGTTTTTATTTAGAGCCTCCGAGTATGATTTTGTGTATTTATGTGTATTTTTTGCCAGTGCTGGTTTAGTATGTCTATGTGAGGCTGGAGGTGTGGTACAAGTCTTAACCTTCTCCTCATGACTGTCTGTTCCAGTCTTGGGTGGAGAGAGCTTAGCCTTCAGTTTAGCTATATAATTGCATCTCTTGCATATGTTAATGTTTTGTGGTAGGAGGAGAGGGTTGTCTGTGTACATGAGGCAGTTGTAACATTGCTTCAGAATACCCAGGTTCACAAGCTGGACTGGAGAGTATACCTGAAATTGCCCTTTGGTCATGCCTGAATAGTAGGGTGAGCTGCTTAGTCGCTTGGTTGGTGAGGGGTGAATAATGAGCTTTGCCCTGCTGGGCAATCAAGTGTCGGAGTATATTAGTGCTTGCTATTAGGTCTGAGCAAGTGCTGGACTGTAGGATGTTTTTTAAGTGCTTAGGTTGAGAGAGAGACTACTTTCAAGGGAAAAACTGAAGAGGAGACTTGGTGGAGCTGGGATAAATTTAGCTCTAGCTAACCGGAGCTGCCCGGACGTGCAAATAGTTCGAATGCAGTTTTTACAGCAGGGAAATGAAAGAGAGAGAAATTAGCGCAAAATGGTCTATAAACTGCTAACTTCTGGGCTGGAACCACCCCTCCATGCACAGATGGCTGCTCAAAGCTTCCTCTCTCACAGGTGAACAGAGAAACTTCCCTCTATCCAAGTAAGGTATGGGCAACTCAGAAAATTGTAACACAGCCCTGAATTCAGCATACATATTCGAATAGCTGTGCGGTCTGAAAATAAAATGTATGTCATCATTTACTGACAGAAATCCCCATATCATCACAATGATTTACCAGAGAAATTAGACTAATCTGTAAAACAGATGAGAAATATGAGCAATAAACCTGGACATCCTGAAACAATCCAGCCAGTTGAGAGGTATGCTCCGAACCCCTTACTGCAATGTTTCTGGACCAAGGCTGACAAAGTGGTGGGTGGAAGCCATGAAAATGGGGACATGTCTGAATTAGTGGCATACACAAGCTGACACAGTTGCTGCAGCAACACCCTCCTGTCTGCTGTAACATATCTTCACTGAAACAGCACAAGTGATCAAAATAGCAAATCCGCTATGGGGAATTACACATGTATTTGCAAATATCAGGCACTACAGGGATGTAACAGCTCTGAAAAACAGACACCAGTGTGAACGTGCATACCCACAACTAATTTCACCACAATCACAATTACATACCAAGTCAAGTGAACAGTAGAGTATACAGACGGTGTGAACAAATGCATCATTGTTTGCCACTTACACACTACTCCTACATATACTAGCCCAATTCACAATGTAGTCTGAATCCTGACCATGGTACAGGACATGTATCAGTCTGCTCCTACAAATGCATACAGCCTATAGACCAGCAGAAACTGGAACAGTACGCACAGTCAGATAAAAAGGGAGCCATAACATTTTCATTTACCCCCTCCATACACAGCCGAAATAACATGTACACATGACATGTCTACACAATCCTGACAGTCTGACAACAATGGTCAGACATACACAGACCTCTCAAATCTACAGTTCACCTCAGAATGTACAGGCTCAGGACTCATATCTATGGCCTCTTCCCTGTAACATGTCTGTGGGTCTATGACATCACTGGTTTGGTAGCAGGAATGAGGGCAAGAAATAATGATACTAAATACTTCTGAGCCTCATAGTGCATGACATCTGGACAAAGCCTGACATAATTTGGGGACAGAGACACAAACACATGAGTAGACTGGACATATTGCTGTCATAAATTGAGACAGTTGCTGATGTAACAGGGTTTGTTGTAACATATCCTTTATGAAGGATCTGAAGTCATTAATACCAATGGATGTTAGTATTTGCTGAGTGCATTTCCCAGAGTCCCTGACTGATTTTCCAAGGACAACAACTGCCTGGGGAACAGACAAAACATAACAGGCAAACATGTGGCCAGTCTGTAGAAAGCATGCCATTGGAGAGGTATGTCAGAGACGTATCACTGTCAGACGTGAAGTCACTCAGTAAATGCATGTCCACACAAACCGTGTCAATCTATCAACCCACCATGTATATAACAGCACTGATGACATATAATCTGTTCACAATTCTGGAGATATGTCTCTCATGGTGTTGGGCTATCTCCAAATGTCCTGTCCTGTGAAGTATCCCCACATACTGTCTGTGAATCTATAGACCATTACCTCTGTAATGTCCCTAACACAGTTCTGTAATGCCCTCTCTAAGGCAACACATGGAGGTCTCTATAGTCCTGAAACCCTTTCTGACAGCATCCTACATGAACACAGGCATGGCTTTTCAGACACATTCAGCAGTGTAGTCTACCACAGCCTTAGCAATAGTGTCATCCCATCTGCAAAGAGGACAGACAGAGAAAGCAGATAGCAAACAGTTTATGCATTAGGATCAATGTTCTGAAGGATAGAAGTCTGAAACTGAAATGTATGCCATTACTACATGACAGCAGTCCTCAATGACATGGACAAAAAACACAATATTCTGCAGTTAATATAATAATATCATATTAATATCCAGTAGGAGATACATCAAAACATACAG
The DNA here is from genome assembly GCF_019279795.1 of Protopterus annectens. Classification (NCBI taxonomy): domain Eukaryota; kingdom Metazoa; phylum Chordata; order Ceratodontiformes; family Protopteridae; genus Protopterus; species Protopterus annectens. The sequence continues at coordinate 973,091,241 of NC_056748.1, read as the reverse complement.
CTCAAACCCCAAGAACAAGATAGTGTAGTAGCTTTGCATGCAGGGGTGCATGGTTTGAGTACTGAATTTTACATGGAAAAGCAGTGTTAAAAGTACTAATTCAATATTACAATATGTGTTAATTTTTTTTGGCAAACAGTGTACTGTAGCTGGTGTAACATGCAAGTGTGAGTGCATATAATTTGATTCTACCCATGTATGCACAAGTGCCCCATACAGTATAGTCACACCCCTTGCTATTGTAATGACAGCACATCAAAGCATGTTCTGTAAAGGAAATCAAATACACTTACTAAATGATGTCATTACTCTGATACTTTATAAGACTAGAATGTGAGTAATGGTTACCAGGGCTGAGCTATGTTTAGCAGGTTTAAGCATTGCTCGGGAATGCACTTAGCTCAGCTAAGTGGACTTGAGCACTGGCAAATGTCATTAAGCGAAGCCTACACGGGTTAAGCGTCTATTGGTTTAACAGTATGTTAGCAGTGTTTACCATTGAGCAAACCTATGCAAACCCGCTTACAACTGCTTAAAACCACTTTAATCACTCTATTTCCATCAACCTCTGTTCTGCCAAGCAAGAAAATAGATGCAGGTGTTGAACCCAGGACCCTGCAGACCATAGAAACAGCAATTTATCACTAAGCCATCTAAGTTAAGAAAATATCTGATGCTTTTTCAAACATACCATGCATTACAGCCGCTTTACAACAGGGAAGAGACACTGTGCAATCAGGAGTGATTGGTATCTACAAATATATGTATGAACAGAAATATATACATATAGACAGAGATAGATAGATATGTATGGTGATACATATATATGTATAATAATATGTAGATATATTACCAATAAATACTGAGGTGTATATATATATATATATATATATATATATATATATATATATATATATATATATATATATATATGTGTGTGTGTGTGTGTGTGTGTGTGTGTGTGTGTGTGTATTTCCGTGGCCAGTTGGGTGATCGTGGGGAAGAGGAAATATATCCTTTTTCCCATTGTAGTGCAATCTCAGAGTTGGTATATTTAAGTGGGGGCTGCAGGGGCATGCCTGCAAAAGTGTGTTTAATGAAGTTTGTTTTTTATATTTTCCTTACCTGTATGGCGCTGTTGTTGGAAATGCGTTCGGCGTTCCAGATTTTGATGTTTACGTCCTTCGCTATTTTAGGAGTTTGGCGTTTATGTGCCGCTGTATAGGTATTCACGGTTGTGAATGTTTGGTCTTATAATATAGACCCATATATATATATATATATATATATATATATATATATATATATATATATATATATATATATACATACACATATATGTATAAACATATACACACACACACACACACACACACACACACACACACACACACACACACACACACACACACACACACACATCTATATATATATATATATATATATATATATATATATATATATATATATATATATATATGCATACATGTCTCAAAATGCCCATACAAACATATGCTGCTGATAGACCACTCATAACTGGGACAGCATTTTACAGTTGGATACAAAACGGACCCATGCCACTGACATCTGACTCCCCAGTCCAAATAATACATAAACAGTACACTGCTACAAAAACATGATAGGCCATACACGATAGCCAGACATACAATGACCTCTTAACAAATAAACTAACATGACTGAAGATAGTAAAGAGAAAAACAACGAGCCAGTAATTCACACGAGTTTATTATAATCTGATGTCTTGACCAAAGTCTTCAAGGAGTAAAACATTACCAGACATACTTGCCTTACATACAAGAAGCAATTAACACTTATAATTAGACATTTAGATACACAGCCTCCAATTACACTCCTCATTTAACCCGTAGGGGATAAAGTATCACATTTATAGATATAAATTGATTCTATACATAACAATTGTTCTTTTATGACTGTTAGGTCAAACTTAGAAACAGACATTTTCAGTAACAGTACCTTGTAACTCACTACCATCCCCATGGTGAGATTTATAAAAATGTACAGCTATAGAACTGTCTTCTTTCTTATCAGTAATATATTTCACATGTTCTAACAGCCTTGTTTTAAAACACATCTTACTCTTCCCCACATAAAATATGTTACAAGGGCATCTAAGAGCATTCTCTATATATCGACCTCTTGAATGTACAGAGTTCCACATGTTGTCCAGCCTTTGCCCTCAGCAGGAATGACAGTGCTAAATAATGACAAACCATACCTATCAACCTCTTAGTGCATGACATCTGGACAAAGCCTGACATAATTGGAGAACATAGGCTCAAAAACATGGCCATACTTGGAATATTGCTGTTATACACTGAGAAAGTTGCTAGTGTTACAGGGTTTGTTGTAACATGTCTTTTCTGAGGGATATGAAGGCAGAAACACAAATGGATGTTAGCATTTACTGATTGCAATCACCAGAGTATGCTACTGGTTTGCCAAGGACAACACCTGTCTGGGGAACAGACCAAACATAACAGGCAAACCTCTGGCCATTATCTGGATAGCCCTACAGTTGAGAGCTATGCAGACATAGAACTTTGTCAGACTGAAACCCATGCAGAAGTAGCATGTTCAGACAAACCCTATTAAACCAGCAGTATCCAAACCATGTAACAGCAATACTCACATTCTGCCCTTAAGTCTTGAACTTTCTCCACCATTTAGTTGGCTTGTCTCCACAAGTTTTGTTGTAAGCAGTATTAGCCCACACACCTCCAGGATGTCTTCCTCACAGATAAGGGAAAGGGCCAATGCCCACATGGAGTATTCAGTTATAGGAGTGTGTTGCCATGACATTGGCTATTGGAATAACTGCACAGCTGCTCTGCATGCAGTTAGCAACTGGGGAACACCAATTGGTGCACAGGCCATCACATGGTCATTAGCATTACCTACAAAAGCCATACTGCTACCTATTCAAACCACCTCTGTCATAGACAGTGATACAATTAAAAACAGAAGGACTGAATACAGAAGAAGTATTTGACCAAATCCACTTTATAAAAAAAAATATGTGAAACAAGTAAGCATGTACTTGAATGCAGTAAGTGGTCTGTAATAATAGAAATTAGGAGTTTGAAAGAATATGTCTCAACAAGACCTGCTGTACCGAAGGCCATAGCATGTGGCTCTGTCTGCAATGAGATAGATCACAGCTCAGGCCATTGACTCTACTCAGGAAAGGACAGCTGACATTTGCCAACTACTGCAGTGTCTGTCAAACACCACTGACTGTGCCAATGCTAGGCCAGCTACTGGGATGTTGTACATATCCATATGTTGCCTGTGAATATAACTATGATACACATTTTGTCTTGTAAATATAAGAGACCTATACAGAGCATGTGCAAAGGAAAGTACTGTTACAGAAGTGTGTGTTTAAATGCATGTGATATAGTGAGTTCATACCATTCAACTGCACAGTCTTATAAGCATGTGTGCCTGATATCTGTATAAATAGTTCAAATAACACTCACGTGTGAGCCAAAGCCATCAAGCATCTGCAAGAGGCTGAGGATGGAGAGGGGTTTCAGCTTCCAACATGACAATGACCTGAAGCATACATCCAGAGCTACCTAAGAATGGCTCCACCTGAATACAATCAAGGGTATGCATCGGGCCAAAGACTAGACTTAATACCAATAGTAAACCCCCAGTGTGGCCTCCAACATCTGTACACATGAGCTGCCCTTGCCAGCTGACAGAGTTGGGGGACCTTTGCAGGGAAGACTGTCGAAATAATGCCAAGTCAAGATGTGCCATGCTGATACTCCCCTTCCCAGGAAGAGTGACTGCTATAGTTCACTTCACAGGTGTTTCAAAAAAGCATTGGTTTAAGGGTGTCTACACCTATGCAACCACCATATCGTACAAATCTCATTCAGTATATTTCACAAATAACACATTTGTTTGTTTCTCGATTGGATTGCACAGGTCATGTCACACTTAAGGTGGGTAATGTTTTTGAATGCAGTATTGTGGTCTCATTTTATAGGATACAAGAGCCTGCCATGTTAACAGGGGTGTGTACACTTATCATAGCCATGTTAAGCTTAGAAGGTTGTTGGTGTAACAGGATTTGTTTGAATATACATTCACTGCTGGTGATGAGGTCTGAAAATCAAATGTATGTCATTAATTAGTGACATCAATCCTCATATGATCCCAGTTATGTGTCAGACAAACACATAGGGGTTGTGAGGAACAGAGCAAACATATATGCCAGACATCTACACATTCTTCAGTAATTTGTACAGTTGTGAGGTATGGTCTACAGTAGTTGCCACTGTGCTATACAGGAGAACAGCAATAATATGTACATGGGTGCAGTGTATGCTAGGGGAATGGGCGTCACCTACTAACAGTACTCATGCATCCCAGAGATGTATATAGTTAGTAACAAGGACTGAGAATGGCTGCAATACATGATAATGAGGGCTGTGTGTCATGCATGTAACATTTTGGGTAATGTGAGGTCTGTGTAATAGCTTTATGCCACCTCACCTGTAAGTGTCTGTGTGCATGTCTGTGTACATAGCAGCCAGCTATAATATACAGATATTAATTTACATTTATTGTCTTCCCCTCACATGTAGCAATAGGGTTTGGGGTCCCTCCCACTTGGGAACTGATGTCAGTGTTTCTGCAGATTCTGACAATGATGCTAGCCATACCTCAGTATAGCACAGGCAGAGTTGTCAGGGGCTGAATCTGTGGCATTGGCTGGCATCCCACTGTTGTTCACCTCATCCCCGCACACAGTCACAATACCCGCACATTCCCCATCACCAGTGGTCATAGATGATGGACAGTTGGTGGGTGGTGGCATGGGACAGGCAAGTTTGATGACTATGGCAAGTGTGTCTGTAGGCAGCAGCCATAGTCAGATAACAGGCGAGGTCCCACACAGGTGGACGGGCAGGGGTGCTTGAAGGCAGGACTGCTGCCCATCATGCCCCTGTAACAAGTGCCACAACAAGTGCCACCAGATTCATGTTTTGGAATGTCATGGATGCACAGGCACATAGTGAATGTAACACAATACAGCTTCTAAGGGTCGTGAATGCCACACTTCCTGCTATTGCATGACAACCTCCATGATCATGCTGATGCCCACCACTATTATGCTGAGGTCATGGATAGACAGTTGGTTAAGATGGTAGGAATCCTCGACCGTGGAATGTCAATCCGTGAACGTGGAATGTCTGTGATAGAGCATGTGTTGGGAGTTGTCCGTCAGCCATGTGGATGTGGAGCCACATTCAACTCCTCCATACATTAAAAAAACTATCACTCCACAATTCCACGCTGAAATGGTTCCAATCCTACCTGTCCAATAGGCAACAGGCTGTTCTATGGCAGGACAAATTATCCACATGCCTACCTTTTACACTTGGAGTTCCCCAAGGATCTATTCTTGGCCCTCTTCTCTTCACCATCTTTGTTAATGACCTACCCACAATCACCCCCCATGCCACATGCATTCAATATGCAGATGATTCGACTATCATCAGCACTGCCTCCAACCTGGCAGACCTCACTGCTTCAACCCAAGACACCTTCAACCTAATAGAAAAATGGTTCTCAAGTTGTCAAATAGTTCTCAACCCCAACAAAACAAAACTACTTACTTTCTCACCCACTAACAAGACTCTTCCTTCCACCTTCTCTGTTACATCCTCCAATGGAATCACTGTATCACCAGAAGCTCACACAAAGCTATTAGGTGTTACCATTGATAACTCCCTTAAATTTGACACCCATTTCAGTCTTACCATCAAAACAGTCAATAAAAAGCTTGGCTCTCTCTATAAAGTAAAACACTTTCTCACTCCTCACGCTAAAATTACAATTGCCAGCACACACCTACTATCAACTCTTTTCTATGCCTCCCCCCTCTTTACAAACCTAAACAAGACAACCCTTAACAAACTTGCTTCTTGTTACAATCACATAGCTAGATTTTCCACAAATTCCACCTTTAGAACTCACCACTGCACTAACTTGAAGCAACTAGGGTGGTTAGAGTTTTCCAGCCAACTCCATTTCAACCAACTCAAAACGGCTCACCAGATACTGTATCACCCAGAGAAAACACCAGCTCTGAAAAACATCATTCACCCCTATATTAACCTGCAATCTTTACGCTCCTCCAATAAGATCTTAGCTCAAACTACCAAAACCAATAATTCTGCTGGGGATTCTCTATTCTCAAACTTTGTAGGTAAAATGTGGAACTCCCTACTGACCATGCTCACCGCAGAACCTTCACTCCTACAATACAAAAAAAGCTTAAACCCCATCTCAATAATCTCTGGCAATGTCCCTGTTCCAAACCTGATTAACCACTATAATTTACCCTTCTCTTACCTCACTGTCCTTAACCGCTTTTTAACAAGGCACCTCGCCTTTGTAACTGACCTATGTTTTTTTTTTATATGCTGCTGTTGTTTTTTTTCCCAAGATGTGATGTATCTTTATATTGTATTTAGAACTCAACTATCTTCCTTTTTTGCATTAACAATGTGCATATGTCTGTTATGTACCTGGAGCTTTTCTCCCCGGACCTCTGCTGAAAATGGACATGTATCCAGTCAGACTCTCCCGGTTAACAAATGTAAAATAAAAAAATAAATAAATAAATATGTAGGACAGCAGCACAAACAGCTGAGGTTCCATGTGGCCATGCAGCTTCTTGCTCTCGTACTGGCAGTCACTGTCCATGCCACAACACAGGAGGCCATGGGCACATGGTCCTGGCTGGTCCCAACAGGGACATGGATCCAGCAGACAGCAGTCACCATCGGGGAGTAGTACTGCATCTAGTCTTGTGACTAGTCATACCAGTGAGTCCCCTGGCAGGCCCAGTTCCCATGTCTGTGGCCAGAGATGGTGAACTGCACACCCTACCATTTATGGTCCACAGGTGTCCAACATACCCCTGTGTAGGGCAGCCACATGGCATGACTGTGATCATCCACACACACACACACACACACACACACACACACACACACACACACACACACACACACACACACACACACACACACACACATTACCTCCAGACTTACACACACCACCTCTGCATGGCCCATTTAATGAACAACCCCCAAACATACACACATTATGTCAACCAAATGGCCCAGCCTAGGCCTCTGGCAAACCCACACCACACCCAGGGAATATGATGATACCTGTGCCACATCCTTGTCATCCATACCATCAATGCAGGGACATGCTAATATGGGTCTGATGCACAGGGTGAATTTAGTACAGTTCAGCAATGTAATGCTGTGTAAAGTGTTGTCAGCCAGCATATTTAATGGTTACATGCCAGAGTGTGTAGCTGTCCAGCCACGATGCATTATTGTTGTTATTAATGCTGACAGAATGTGGTCTCCATAATGTATTCTGTTTGTCTTCTAGATGTCTGGATGTGGCCCTGCAAACACTATCTACAAGGAGTATGGCAGTGCAGCAACACATTGAGTTCGTCATATCCAGAGCACAGCTGTACACAATTAACAGGTCTATATAACAGTTTTTGCATGTGCCATGTAGCTTGTAGGGCTGAGGGGGTGTATACAGGTAAGTGTATGGTGGCTGACATCAGCAGCTCTTGTACAGTGGATAGTGGTAAGTGAGGTGGGAGGAAAACACCTCAGATTTGTAAATCCCACACACACAGAGGGTATTGTGTTGACCCAACACACAGAGAATACTGCTCACAACACACACACACACACACACACACACACACACACACACACACACACACACACACACACACACACACACACACATGATCACAATTGCCAGTGTTGTGTTTGAAATCCCTACTCATCTAGTTAGTGGTAGTACAGTATTATGCAGTTATCACAGGTGGCACCGAGATCATAGTGTGTTGAGTTTCCAAAGTACATGTATAGTGAGTAACATCACGTGCCCTTGTAAGGTATGGTAGTGGGTGATGTAGTGGGTGTGACAGGTCTCATACTAATGTCATGCATGAGTGTACACACTCCCAAACACTGCTATACACACAAATGCACACATACACACACAAGTGTGCCAGTACTGTGATTAAGAGCTCTTCCTCTTGAAAAACAGTATCATGTGTTACACTTAGCTATTCTCTTCCAATGCTCTGATAAAATGACATCAGCACCACTTTAAAATATTGATGTTGACACTTTCACTGATCAGACCATTGTTAACTGTGAACTGAGTGGTACCTCAGTGAGCTCATTTCATACTATTACATAGTTGTTGCACACAGCACAGGGCTTATAGGTCTGCAGAGTGTGTACAGATACCTCTACGGTTGATGTAAAAAGTGGCTCTTGTACAGTGGAACATAGGACATGTGCTGGGAGTACAATGGCCTACAACTGGACACACAAACACACACACCAGTATTGAGATTAGAACTCCTATCTATCTATGTCTACTATATGTCTTCTATAGTGTTACATAGTTACCAGTCATGCTTATATGATTTCACCTACTCTGAAGGTACTTCTAAGGTGAATGACCTCAACAAGACTACTAAATTAGGGTGAAGGGAGGTGTAAAGGTTGGTACAGAACTCCAAATGGCATATACCACACACTATATGTTTATTACACAAATACACACACAGTTGCCAGTACTGGGATTAGAACTCCTGCCTATCTAGTTATTTCTACTATAGTGTTAGGCAGTTATCACACGTGCCACAGATCTCATAAAATTTCACCTCCTCCAAAGGTACATCTAAGGTGAATGATATCAACAGTCCTACTAAATTAGGGTGAGGGTAGTGTAAAGGGTGGTACAAAACTCAAACTGGTATAACCCACACAGTATATGATTCTCACACAAACACTTGCCAGTACTGGGATTAGAACACCTGCCTATCTAATTATTTCTACTATAGTGTTACACAGTTATCAGATGTGCCACAGAGCTTATACAATTTCAACTACTCCAAAGGTACTTCTAAGGTGAATGATGTCAACAGGACTTCTAAATTGGGGTGAGGAGAAGTCTTAAAGGGTGGTACACAACTCAAAATGGTATAACCCACAGAGTATATGAGTCACACACACTTGACACTATTGAGATTAGAACCCCTGCCCGTCTAGTTGTTTGTATTATAGTGTTACACAGTTGCTGCACATGCTATGGAGCCTACTGGACTAACAACTGGACAAATGTGCTGATAACTGCACAGCTGAGGTAAAGTATTACAGGTGGCAGAAAGTCTGCCTTCAGTTTTTCCCTTACATCTTGCTAGTTCTTTCTGTCTTGCACTTCAAATGTCATAATAGCTTTGCACTTCAACAGGTTATTGTATCAATAAGTGTAGCACACCTGGGAACCATCAGCAGTACTTGTTCCAAACAGAATTAGCCCCAGTACTTAGTAGTTATGACCATCCCTCCTTGCATGATTGAAGTGCAGTTTTCTGTGCTTTCACCCATTAACCTGCTGCACTTGTCCATTCTGAGGCACTGTTGCAACTGCCTCATGTACAGACAACCCTCTCCTCTAAACTCCAAAAACCCAGACCTGTAAGAGTTACCCCTATATCACCAAATGTGGAAATATGCACTCTCCAGTGAAGACTGCACTAGCTGGTCAAGAGGATAAGGTCAACACCTGCACCAAACCATGTAGAACACATAGCTTGACACAACACCCACTATGATAGCCCTGACATACACTGTAAAACCATATGACAGTAAGGCACTGCTTACAGCCTTCCTTCATCTGGCAAAGGCTTTTGACACCATTCCTCTGTCAGGAATTATTGCTAAACCCAACAAACTAGGCATCAACCCCTATATCAGTGGGTGGGTTGCAAATTGGTTCAGAGAATACACAGTGTGACAGTGGCAAAATCCAAGTCAGACCGGCAAGGAGTCACAAGTGGAGTCCCACAGGGATCACTACTGGGTAGTGTCCTGTCCAGCATCTACTTCTCATGAGTCCAGCTCAACACAGAGGAACTCTGACTGACCAAGTTCACAAAGGACTGCAAGCTGGAAGCTATTATAAAATTCACATGTGATGCAGATATCCTACTGAAAGGCCTCACTGAGACCAATGTGTGGTGTGAAAACCATGGCCAGAAGTTTAACACCACAAAATGCATCATCATCCCCTTTGGTAAAACACTCAGTTCCCTGTAAGTACCACATCAATGGAAGTCCAATGAACACTGCAGGCATTATAAGATATCTGGGGACACATGTTGACAGCAATTTATCCTTCAACCACCACATTTCCACTGTGGTCAGGAAGTCCTTCTATGTGGCACATTTTATTACCAAGGGTTTTTCATCCAGGAAGACAGAGGTAATGATCTCTGTCTACTGTTCCCTCATTGGACCACTCATCAGATATTCTGGCCCATTTGCCATGTACCTCAGTAGACACCTGCAATAGCTGGAGAGGCCACAGAGAGGTTGCTAGGCATTAAACATACATCCTACACAGACAGCCTCAGAATACTACAGCTATTCTCTATGTCATATCACCTAGATAGAGGCTATCTGCGCTTGACTTACAAAGCCAAGTCTGACCCAGCTTTTTTAGAAATGCTACATATGAAGGCATCCCAATCCCTCCCCACCACACATTGCAGAGACTTCTATCTCATTACCACAATCTCTCACCAAGAGACTGCACATGCCCTGGAATACACTTCCCATACATGTCATGCAGATCACCTAGTTGATCCTGTTTCACAGAAATCTTGATGAATGGATGGGTAATAGACAGTTTACCCCCAGGATCACTGCAGTGGTTCTACTTGGTACTGGCACTGGGAACTAAAATTGGGTGCCATGATGGCAGGGCTCCTCTATGGGCTAGGCTTGTAAAGGCTCCTGCACCATTAGCCTACTACACACTTATGAACTTATAAGGGGAATTATATCAGCAGGACTTATAAAGTAGGGCAGTGGGTGTTACAGTTATCAAAATACTTTGTTCTACAAACAAACACCCTTTGACACACACTTGCCAGAGGTGAGAGTAGAACCCCTATCTAGCTAGTTATTTATACCATAGCATTATGCAGTTATCACTTGTAGTACAGAGCTTATGGGGTTGAAGCCTGACAAAAGGGACTTCTAAGTTGAGTGATATCTGCAGGACTGTTAAAGTGGAAAGGTGAAGTATACTGGGTTGGAATGGACCCAAACGCTTTAACTGGTAAACACACACACACACACAGATTGACATTTGCCAGGACTGAGATTAGCTCCTTCCTAACTAGTTACTTGGACTATAGTACTAGAGAGTTATCACATGTTCCACAGAGCTTATGGGGCTAGGGCTTGATGAAAGGGACTTCTAAGGTGAGTGATACCTGCAGGACTGCTAAAGTAGGGAAAGGGGAAGTATACTGGGTTGGAATGGACCCAAAAGATTTTTGTAAACAAGCACACAATTACTTTGACATTTGCCATGACAGAGATTAGAACTCCTACCTAACTAGTTGTTTATACTACAGTGTTACACAGTTATCACACATGCCACAGAGCTAATAGGGCTGAGTCTCAATGAAAGGCACTTCTATGGTGACAGACATCTTCAAGACTGCTAATGTAGGACAATGGGAAGTGCACTGGGTGGGGGAAGGCCTGTTCATTCCTAGATTCTACTGACATTTCTCTAAGAGTATGAGCATGCCCAGTGTGACCTTCTATAGTACATGTGAGACTCCATTCCAGGAATTGGTGTACTCCAGTCCAGTTTGTTTTCTGCTACAGCCATACCTCTCAACCTGTTGGTGCAGGATATCTGGAGATAGCCTATCAAAATGGGGGACAATGGTCCATAAGGTGATTGTGACTATTTCTCTCAGTAATGTATGGTTTGCTAGGGTTTCAAGGCTTGTTTTAGCAGACATCTGACATATATGCTGTTTGACACTGTCATGTATTGTTTCAGTACATTGTGACATGCATTCTCAAATCATCACAGTGATTTACCAGAGGAATACAGGATGGATGATGCCCACACCAAACTTATGGGCCAAATGCTATGCATTCTTGCACAATCCAGCCTGTTGAGAGGTGTGCCTACAATCAATTGACTGCTGGAGCTGTGGAAACAGTCCAGCACCTTGGTTATATATTACAAAGGTGGAATCTCTGTGCATTTCTGTTCTGGCCTGGTTTGATTTCCAGTCCACAGTTGGGTAATATAAGTCAGACAGGATCAGGGTGACTGGCAAACTCCAGATAGATTTGTAGGGGATATGATGGGGGGGGGTTGTCCTTGGTCAGATATGTTTGCTTATAGCTACCAGTGCTTTGCATAGGAGTCTGCTCAAAGATTGACTGCACTTGGAGGGTCTTGTGTGTGTGTGTGTGTGTGTGTGTGTGTGTGTGTGTGTGTGTGTGTGTGTGTGTGTGTGTGTGTGTGTGTGTGTGTGTGTGTGTGTGTGTGTGTGTCAGTCTGCGTTGACCAGCGTGAAGGTGTTTGTTTGTCTGACATATATGTATGGCCCACCTCATTTTGCTTGGCTGGCCACATTTCAGGGTCAGAATGTTGCATACGATGAGTGATCAGGGAAGGGTGTGTTACTCCCCATGGCTGTGGGCCAGGTTTATGTAGGGACAGACATGTCACCATCTTCCAGGGTTAGGACTGTCTGCAATGAGTGCATTTCCATGTTTAGACTCCTAGCCCTGCCTGTCAACTGTACAGAGTATCCCAGAATTTCCACATTTATGACTTATATATCATGTTGGTTATGCAAATTAGTGTGGTTTTCAAGGAAAAGTGTTTTGCAAGTTACTCAGGGTTGAAGTCAGATATTACTGACATTTGACATTGCAGTTTCTGACTTCGTACCCATCAGACATTCCATACTATGATGCTACTACAATCATTCCTTCAACTTTATTACATTATTAGAGCAGTATTTCAAAGGTGTCATTCTCTTTGGACCTTTTTCTCCCCATTATTCATGGCTTTGGCCAGATTTCTGGCTCTCTGACACTGGCAGGTTTTCTCCTAGCAGTTGGCAGCATGGCCTTTCTTTGCCTTTTTTAGACTGTGTTATGTTGGTGTTATGCACCCCATGACAAACCCTAACAGGGAACTGTGGGTGAGGCATGGGCATTTTCCACAGGCCTGCAGACCAGGTGTGACAGATGCAGGCCATCTGTAGCAAGGCAGTCCATTCTGATATGCTACCAGGCTGCCAGCAGTGGACAACCCTGGGATGGCGCCAGTAAGTTGACTGTGGGTGTTACTGATAATTGCTTTCTGTTTGTGTTGAGCCATCACTCTAGTTGATGGCTGGATGCTGCTTAAGGCTAGGGACATGTTACTGCATTTCTATGCAACTATGGGGGGGCACATCTATACACAAAACACATTTGAAGAGACTGCGCTGGTATTTGCTTAACATTTTGGTCCCATTTAGCATAGTGGTGTGCCCTATCTTTCAAAATATAGGCATAACAGTATCAACCACAAATCAGATTGTTCTGGCATATACATTTGTAGTTTCAGACTTCTTACCTTTCAAACCCATACTTTCCCTGCCAGACCTGCAGTGATATCATTGTGTAAAAGTCTGTGGGTGAGGATTTTATGGATGTCACCATGTGTGGGCCTTTGCCAGGCATTTCTGTATGGTTTTCTACAGCTGATCTGCTGAGTGAGGCTGGGGTTGGGTATGGGACCCCCACTTTGGCATCCATGCATGTGACCTATGACCCCCCAGTTATTTGGCTCACCACATATACTGCAGTGGTATTTGTCAACTAGGGTGGTACTGCATGATGTGGGTAGGCCAGTACTGGGAATACACTTCATGCTGTCCCACAGAGTTGTCAGTTGTCTGCTGCTATCCCAGTAAGCCACCCCATTACCTTGAATGCTTGAATCAATACCATATATATGCTATCAGAACATTCTACTCCATTCATTAAGTTTGTTAAGGAGAATGACTTACTTTGTGACTGAGGCTGTTGTGAGGATGGTGCTTGAGGGCTGACTATATCGGATGCACATATACACTACTTATACATGGTAGGGTATAGGTGATGTATTGTTTGGCATCCATGTTACTGTGTGTGTGAGTCAGAGAGAGAGAGAGAGAGTTCAGTCCCTTGGGTCAGTGTATGTGCTACACGTTGCCTCTTTGCTAGGGACAGGGCATACTGGGCACACCTCCGTCTGCCTACAGGAACAGGCTCAGGGTGTTCCTACTCCAAGTCTCTCTGTGCCTGTGGAGACCTTGGCAATTGTGGAGGGCTGTGTGGCCCTTCCCCATTTTGTTCCTGCTGCAGCTGTTTCTGCAGTATCATATTGTGTAGCATGGCACATACTATGAACATGTGTGCACATGTGGCTGGAGAGTACTGCAAATCTCCACCGGATATGTCAAGGCAGCAGAACCGTGACTTGAGCATCCCAAACACATGCTGTATAATGATCCTGGCTTGTGTGTGTGCCTCATTATGGGTTTCTTGTGTGGGTGTGTTAACATTTCTGATGGGTGTCATTATCCATGGCTCCAGTGTGTAGCCAGCATCCCCACCAGATGGCCATATGAGATGTCCCCACTGGCAAACACCTGATACAGCTGTGATGAATCCCAGATGTGGGAGTCATGATAACTTCCAGGGCTGCCAGCACACACATTTATGATAATGCCCTGGGCATCTCACAGGACCTGGAACTAGATGGAGTGGAATGCCTTGCAGTTTAGGTAGGCCCTACCCTGGTCACTGGGAGGTGCTTTGATGTGGATGTGCATGCAGTCTATGGCACCCAGTACCTACGGGTATTCTGCTACATGGTGAGTTAGATGCATATTGCTGGTCCTCTCCTCACGGGTTTTGGGGAAGTAAATGTGCTCAGTGGCATACAGTTGCTTGGCATCCAGGAACTGGTGGAGTATCATAGATGCAGATGCCTGTGAGACCCCCATGGAATCCCCAGTTAGTCTTTGGAAAGTACCTGTAGCTAGTATTCTTAAGGCTCCACATACCTTGGTATCCACTGGGATGTGTTCCCCTCTGTAGGTTTTGGGAGTGAGGTAAGGCTGGCATAGCTCAACAAGTTTCTGAAGTATGTCCCTGTCCACCCTGTAGCTCTACTATCTCCAGAGCATGTAACCCCTGGTAGGTTACCCTGTGTCTGAACACTCTTCTCCTCCTCCTTGGTCTGAGATAGTTGTCAGCAATATATGCCTCAGCACCCTCAGTCTCTAGCACATACTGATAGATCAAAGCAACAGTAGCCCCTAACATGTTTTGTTAGTTTTGTCAGTTTAAAATCCCCCCAAATGTGTACATTAATGGTGTAGAGTTTGTGGGAAAAACAGACTGAAATGTGTTTGCATAGTTTATAGTAGTGTGCTGGACTGCTACCTGTGTAATTGGCTGATTCTGGTACTTTCCACCTGCCAGTTATGGTTGTTCTCCTTGATTGCCTTCCTTCTGCAGTTTCCACTTCCCATTTCCTCCCCATTTAAGCCCTGATGCTCAGTTGTAAACAATTCTGCTATCCCCTGTCTTTTTTTTCTTTTCCTTTTTTTTTGTTTTAGGCCCAGTGCATGCCATACACACCCATTTAGCTAATGTAAACACTTTTAAGCTGAACTGGCCCTCCCTGGACAAAATACACTCTACATTTCATGGAATAAGACAATACAGCCTCAGACACACACCCCCTTCCTTGGCTGTGCTTAGCTAAGGGCAAACATGGACCATTGAGCTCCAATGTGCTTACAGCAAGCATGACACAACCCTCTTTCATGTTAGCTGCTCCTCCTGTCAACACCATGGTGTTAGAGCACCTACAAGGTTAGGTGTAGTCTGACACTTAGAAGAAATATGTGATTCAGTATAAATCCCCTCATTTGCATATACCACTACTTTACTCCTGAGTTATTACATTTACACCGAGCCTTTCCCCTTAGCAACCACTATTCCCTGGTATTGTTTTCATTCTGCATGCCATTGACTATAATGGCAAAATGCAGATTTCTCTCAAAATTGATTTTTCCCCCCTTTTTTTTATTTTTGGCACGATCCCATTTGCAAGCCACTGCCCTCTGCTTCAATGGCTGAGATCGGCCAAAAAAAGTTTTATTTTAAAAAATGTACACTATTTTTCATGCCAATAGCCATATTTTGATATATATATATATATTATATATATATATTTTTTTTTTTTGTATACATTTTTAAGCATTTGTGTTTGATTCAACTTTAAACCTATGGCCAGTGCTCGAGGCTAATCATTTTCATTGCAAAGCAATCAATTTGTTTTACTTGTATGTAAAAGCTATTTTTCTTATGGCTACATGACTGCATGTGATGTAAACTTAAACTTATGGCTGAAACCAGAGACTATTTATTACAATGCTAAACATTCAGTTTAGTTCATGCAGAATGGGGCTTTGAGATAGAATATTCAGTTAACTGTTGAGGAACATGCATCTAGTGTGTTCAGTAATATGAGTACAGTATTTGCCATAAAACAAAGATCTAATGTTACTAATTCTGTACTATTATATTGTAACTAATACTCTAAAATGTTTATTTTTTGGTTATTATTATTATGGTATTTCACAATTTTCTACTGTTCCCTAAACTGTATTTTAAAATTTTTGAGTGTGTTAAAGCTGTAGAACTTTACAACTGCTCACTGTTCTCTACCATCTTTTACTTTCTTTTTTCTCAGGCCCAAGCCAGCTGTGTCTTATAGAATTCACGGCACCTATCCTGTGGCAAATACCACTAACATAAGTAAAGACAGTGGGACATACAACTGTATTGAAGAACCTTGCAGAACCTAAGTGTATGTCTCATTATAATACAAAAGGCATTAGTAGCTTGTGTTTTTACTGTAATCCTTAATGTACTGAACATAAATACATGAGCCAGCAGCAGGAATTTCAGCCCCCCCCCCCCCCCATGTAGAAACATTCTGATTTCTACCCTTCAAGTCTGTAAAAACACCCCACTCTAAACTGAAATTCTAGCTCTTCCAATCTCTAAAGAAACATTTATCCATCTTTTTTTGGTATGTGATATATCCCCCTACCCTCCCAGTCTGTCTCTGAGTCAACATTAGCTGACACAATCACTTTCAGCCTTAGACATTTGAGTCACCCCCCCCCCCCCGGTACACACATTCTGGTTTCTAAACTTAAAGTCTGTAAAACACTCCACACTAAAGTGTAATTCTAGCCCTTCCAGTCTGTAAAGAAAAATGTACCTGTTTATTTTTTCTTCTTCTTCCATGTGATATATCCTCACAACCCTCCCAGTCTGTCTCTGACTCAACAATAGTTGAATCACTCTCTTTCTCAGCCCTCAGACAAGGTATTTCTTACGGCATCCAACTTGTATAATTAAAAAGGGCTTTCATTCCTTTAAAAACTAAAAAAAGCATTCGTAACAAAAGAAAGACTAACATTATAGATGTGACTTCTGAGCAATTAATAGTTTATTTTTGAATTGCACACACCTTGATTGGGTCATCCCACTCCGTTCGCCCTATGGGCTCCCTCCGCTCCCTTACCCTGCCCTCAATTCCCACACACCCCTACATACTCTGAAATTATAGGTGACCTGCTTTACTAAGACCCTCCCTTCATCCATCAGCACCATCTACACACACACACACTTCAACGTCTCACCACTCCAGCCCACTTACCAGTTCAATATCCAAACCCATATATCCTACTCACACAACTCACACCCTCACCAAATATAAATACCTCCTCTAACTGCACAACCTCACTCCCACTATTTCTCATTACCCTCAGTCTCATTTTCACTATACCCTCCTGGGATTAACCTCCTTATTCACCTGCCTCTCCATAGCCACCATCAGCACCTCTTATCTCTTCACAGTCACTCACTGTATCCACCCCAAATCCCCCACATTAACCCACAACATTACTATCAGCCCCACTCACGCAAGCATATACCCCACCATATACACCCAACTCCCCATATACCATGCCCCTCCCATGTACCACTTCTATCCATGTAAAAAGCAACCAAGTCTACAACTCCACTACTTAATCATCCAATACCTAACAACTATCATCTGTATAACTACCCAGCTACTACTAGGAGGATACATTCACCTCAAGCCTGGGCCAGCAACCTCTGCTAATAAGCCATGCACCCATCACTATCCAGCTAAGCACATACCCAACTTACTGATACTAAATATGAATATCTGCAGTATCATGAATAAAATAGAAGACATTCATGCTGCCATCTCCTTATATAACTCTGATATTATTCTCATCACAGTGACATGGCTTAAACTGCATATTAAAGATAATTCCCTCACCCCACCTGTGTATAACATTCTGAAGGCAGACTGGCTACATAAAAGAGGCAGAGGCTTAGCTCTACTTCACAGAACCAACCTACAACTCCAACTCCTCCAAAAAGATTCCCCCAACTTCAACAATGCAGAGACTCTATTTGCAAAGCTCTCACAACCAACATAAGCACCTAAACCTACTGGGTATCTATATACCCCTGGGTGACAACCTAACCACCCTAGAATCTATACTTCACTGGGCCTCATACTCCTTCCCTTAAGAAAGTATCATGCTAGGTGATGTAAACATTGACTGGAACTCCATCCGTTCTTCCACCCCCGCCCACCACATTAACCTATATAACTTCACCCAACTTGTAGATACTCCCACAAGCATTGATAAGGCCACAAAAAGAGAATCTATACTTGACTGGATCCTCACAAATCAACCAAATACTGCCCATCAATGTGGCACCCTACCAAACTCTCTGAGTGACCACAGCCCCACTTTTATCCTTAGGCAAAAACATAAAATAATTAACTCTCCCTCCCTTGTAGAAACCCACTCTAACAAAAATTTCCCTAGAGACCACTTCATAAGACCCTTACAACATTGCAACTGGTCTTCCATCAAAACCCTTTCATTAGACAAATCAGTTGATTAATTCACCTCCACATTCCTAAATATCCTCAACCAACTAGCCCCCTTCAAAACTACAAGGACACATAGCAACTCCACCCCTTGGCTCCATAAAACCACAAAAGCCCTACTTAGAGCCACGGATAAAGCCTGGAAAACCTGGTGCCACACCAGATCACCCGCAGCTAGGTATTCCTTTCACGAGCTCTGAAACAAAGCAAAAAAGCAGGTTAAGCTAGATAAACAAAATTACTGTATCAGTCATCAAAACAAATACAGTACCAAACCACAAACATTCTGGGCAACAATAAATAATATCCTACAGCCAGGAAGTAGTACCACTCCCACACCTAATATAACAGGTACAGACCTGGACATAGCCTCTAGCTTTAATAACTATTTTACCTCTTCAGTACTCAAACTTTTAAACAACATCACTTCCTCCAGCACCCCACCATCACCTCAGGCTCAAATCAATACCATACCTTTCACACTTAAGTGTGTTCCTTCCTCTACTATCCAAAAACTCCTAGCTAGATTAAAACCAACCACCCTTGCAGTCAATAACCTTCCTGCTGAATACCTTCAAATTGCATTCACAGCTATAGCCTATCCCATTTCACTTCTAATAAATAGATACATCACCGAACACATCATTCCAGTCCTGTGGAAAACCTCATATATCATATCACTCCACAAAGGTGACCCCTCCCTTGACCTTTCCAACTATTGACCAATTGCAATTCTCTCACCTCTCTCTAAGATCCTAGAAAGATGTATTCATCACCAGTTCCTCTGCTATTTCCTCACCAACAACCTTATCTCCTCAACCCAACAAGGATTTCACCTATCCCAAAGCACCACCACTGCCCTATTCAAATTCACCAATACTATAAACTTCCACAGGAATGTAGGTATATTTGAATCAGCTACTTTCCTAGATTTATCCAAGACATTTTACACAATCTCACATAATACAATACTGTCTTGTCCCTCTGACCTCAACCTTAACATCCCCACCTTCCTCTGGTTTAAAAGCTATTTAGATAATTGCCAACAATCCATCAAATGGCATAACTGTCTATCCCCCCACTTCCAACCTCCTTAGGCATGCCACAAGGATCTATCCTAGGACCACTTCTTTTTATTAATATCTTCACCAGCCAACTCCACTCAGCTACCTCGAAAGCCAGCATAGTCCAAAACGCTGACAACACAACTCTCATATGCTCTGCACCCAACATCCAACTTCTCCAGCAAAAAGTGCAAGAAGCCTTCAATAAAATAGATAACTGGCTTAACAACTCACAACCCATACTAAATTCCAAGAAGACACAACACAATGCTATTTCACGCTACTAAACTGAGCAACCTTACCTTCTCTATACTCTCCACCAGCAAAACCTAAATCACCCGCCACTGAGGCTAAACTCCTAGGAGTTACCATTGACCAGCAACTCAAATTCACAAAGCACATAACAACAACCATCACTAAAGTCCACAAAAAGCTAGGTTCCCTCTATCACTGTAAAAGTTATCTAACCACCAAATCTTGAATTACAATAGCCAGAGCCCACTTCCTATCTCCTCAACTTTATGCATCCCCAATTCTAACTAATCTTTACAAAACTGACCTTAATAAACTTTCCATCTGTTACAACAAAATTGCTAGATTTGCTAAAAATGCCAAATCACGATCCCACCACTGCCCTACCTTACAAGCCTTGCACTGGATTAAATTTCCGAACCTATTAAGGTACCATCAACTCAGCCTAGCTCAACTAATTCTGTACTATCCCGAGAAAACCCCTGACCTGACTGGCATGCTGAACTTCTACAATTCAAATAGACAACTTTGGTCCTCCAACAAAGCCTTAATCGAAATCATCACATGCAAAAACAACTCCGGGGAATCACTATTTTCCCATGAAATAGCAAAAATATGGAACAACCTTCCCCCCGACCTCAGACTACAAAACTCCACACCCTCCTTCAAAAGCCTACTTAAAACATACCTCTTCACCAACCATCTATGCACCTGTAATTGACCCCCTGAAGCCTTGTCCACTTACTATTTCTACACCCCATCTGTCCTGGACAGCACAAACAACACCATCTAACTATACCTATCCATGTGTGAGCAATAACCTATATACGAGTGTGTGTGTGAGTGTGTGTGTGTGTGTGTGTGTGTGTGTGTGTGTGTGTGTGTGTGTGTGTGTGTGTGTGTGTGTGTGTGTTGTGTGTGTATGTATGTATATATATATATATATATATATATATATATATATATATATATATATATATATATATATATATATATACATATATAATGTGTGTGCATGTGTGTATGCGTGTGTGTGTGTGTGTGTGTGTGTGTGTGTGTGTGTGTGTGTGTATAGAATTATATGTATGTGTATGTATGTATATATATATATATATATATATATATATATATATATATATATATATATATATATATATATACATATATGTATACCTTTGCATGTATATTTTCTTGAATGTATATATGGAAAACTTAAACATTTATATACTATTATTCAATTGTGAAATTATTTTGCAATGCTCTACCAGATTCTTATCTACTCTCATTGTATATTCTGTACACTTGTATTTTTAACCAAAAGAGGGAATATCCTCTTATTGTATACTATCAGCTGTAAAGTCTACCATCTGTATGCTACTACTCTGTAATGTCTCTCTTGTAAATGTTTCTTCTCTCTGTAAACTTATGGAGTTTTTTCCCCAGTACTCCGCTGAAAATGGACACTTGTCCAGTCGGACTATCCTGGCAAACAAATGTTAAATAAAAAGTAATAATAAAAATGTATTTGGCCATTGGCATGTCTAATAAATGGAATACATGCTTAGTTTGTGGCTGTCATGCCTCCGTTTTCTTATTTGCAGAAATGTATTCCGCTAGTAACTGAATACATTTATTCAGGTTACACTATTCCTGCAGGAACACCTGCCTGCTTGCTGAATTGCTAATTAACCTCATTTGCATGGTTTTCACCAGCAAATGAGGTAATTAGCATAAGGCAGTGGTGTTCATGCAGGAATAGTGTGAGAGTGCTCATCCATGTCCTGTGAGCTCTATACTGAATCGCTCGGTGGACATATTGTGTGCAGCAGCTCCTGCACTATTCCTGCAAGTCATGCAGGTCTTAATGAATCTTGGTGTTGGTTAATTCTTTTGCTGGAATAATATATTTAATTTCATTAAGGAGGGGGGGTGTCCATATTCATAAAGGACACCCACACCTCAAGGTTGGTGGCAACGCACGATGCATCGGAGACCATCCAGGTGCAATTAACCATAGGCAAGACTGCTCTGCAATTTGTAGCATCTTACAGGCCACCCTCTCAAACTCAGGAACCTCACATGGCCTTCCTGAAAACATTGGAGGGGATAAATGTATCTCCAAACACCATCATACTAGGTGACTTCAACTACCCTAATATAGACTGGGAACACTACTCAAGCCCGAACACTCTAACCCAAAGACTCCTGGAGTTCATAAACTCAAATGCCATGGAACAACTAGTCACCATCCCCACAAGAGGAGAAAACATACTTGATCTCATCATCACGAACATGGGATCAAAATGTTCAACACCGAAGTATACCCCTCACTGGTGAGATCAGATCATAAACTAATCTCGCTGGAGGTCCTCATCCCACCCCCACCTGAAACAAAAAGACCACAGTGAAAAACTTCTCAAAAGCCGATTTCACACTTCTAAAAACTAGTGTGGTCTCCTTTAAGGCCCCTGAGCCAGTGGTAAACATTACTCAAACCGCTGAATCACTTACAAATGCCTTCTACCAGCACCTACAGGACTGCATGGATCAGGCAATCCTAAACAAAACTAAGACTCTCTGTACCAAAGGCAAGCGTCCAGTCTGGTGGACCCCAGCCATAAACAAGCTCTACAACAAAAGGAGGAAGCTACTACAAGATAGAGCAAAATCCTTGAAAGGTAAGACACCTTTGATCATTATAAGTAAAAACTAAGAGCTCTCATAAAATCATCCAAGGCAAATTTTGAGAGAAAAATCGCCAAGGACTCTAAAGACAATCATAAGGCCTTCTTTAGCTATGTTAGAAACCTAGGAGGAAACTCCCAGATATGCTCAGAATTAGTTCAAAATTATGTGAAAATTACTGAACCTACACACATTGCCAACATACTGGCTGACAGGTTCAGTGCAAACTTCTCCCCTCCCCAAAGGAGATATCTATTCCAGAGGATTGTAGCCCCAAACATCTCCAACGCCCAGGTGAGAACTGCCCTCACTAAGGCAAAACACAGCATCCATGGGACGGATGGTGTCCCGAATTAAACCCACAGTTAGGACAGCTGTTTAATCTTAGCCTCACCTCAGGATCATGCACCAAGGAGGGCCGCGGCGCGACTGTGGTCCCACTTCATAAGGGCGTGCCTCCACAGATCCTGGAAATTACCGCCCCATTAACTTGACAAGCCTTATCTGCAAAGCCATGGAGAGGATCATAATGGAACTCATAAATAAAGACATAGGAACTTGCAGACTTTGGATCCAACCCAGTTTGGCTTTGTCAAAGGCAGATCCTGCCTCTTAAACTTGGTTGACTTTTTGAGACAGTCACCAAGGCCATTGATGAGGAAAGGCAGTCCATACAGCCTACCTCGACCTGGCAAAGGCCTTGACACAATACCCCACTCAGGTATCATCGAAAATCTCATCAGCTTGAATGTAAACCCATACATCACAAGATGGGTTGCAAACTGGCTAAGTGACAGAACCCACAGGGTCAGAGTTGCTGGAGCCATGTCAGACTCAAAGCCTGTCACAAGTGGTGTCCCACATCAGTCCTGGGTCCACTCTTGTTCGGCATCTACTTTTCTGAAGTACAAGCAAACACAGGAGGGTTATGGCTGACAAAGTTTGCAGATGACTGCAAACTGGGCGCCATAGTCGAAACACATCTGACACAGATATCCTCCAGAAGGGCCTCACAGAAGCGGATAACTGGTGCCAGAGCCATGGCCTGAAGTTAAAATGCATAGTCATACCCTTGGGAAAAATAAGGTTACTAGCTACCATATAGGTGGCAATCCACTGAGCACAGAAAAAGTCATCAGGGATCTGGGGACCCAGGTTGACAGTAGCCTTTCGTTTGACACTCATGTTGCTAAAATAGTTAGGAAAACCTTCTATATCGCCCACCTGATCATGAAGGGATTCACATCTAGATCAAGGGAGGTCATTGTCCCCCTGTACTCATCACTCATTAGACCTATGATTGAGTACAATGCCCCGTTCGTAATGTATCTGACCAGACACCTGCTGCAGCTTGAAAGGCCCCAAAAGTTCCTCACCAAAAGGATAAAGGGTCTCAAAAATATGTCTTATGCTGCCCGACTGAAAGAACTCCAGCTCTATTCAGTCTCATACCGCTGCTCAGAGGTGACCTGTGCCTGACATATAAGGCCATGTCAGACCCAGATTTGATGAATATGCTTCACCTCAAAAATCTATATCCCTCAGAACCACAAGGGCGGAGACTTAAACCTTGACACGGTTATAAATAGAACGTGCTGGAGGGACAGATTCATCACCCAGAGACTCCTATGCTGTGGAACAAAATCCCGGTACATGTGAGGCAGAGCACCTCGCTGGCCTTGTTCAAGAGGAATCTTGACCAATGGATGGGAGATCGCAGATATACCCCAGGGATTACTTCAGTGTCACTGCTTGACAGAGGCACAGCAAAATGATAGGCATAGTTTTTATTCAAACTAAAGGGGTGGCGAAAGCCACATAACTATGGGCTAGGCTTGTAAATGCCCTTGGGCAGATAGCCTAGTATGAACCTATGAACCTATGAACCTATTAGACTGACTATGCTACTATGATTGTGACCATTCAACCTCAGTAAACTTATTTTCCCCTCTGCATGTTAAGGATATCTTCTGACCATCTGTGCCGAAATTAGCATTGATATACTTGGTACTGACTTTTTCCAAAGCAAAACCATTTTATTTGACAAATCAACAGTCATCTCAGTTTTATAATGTATAAGTGGAAAATAAAGAGATAGCAAATTTCTGCTAAATACTAGATACAGTGATATATTTTTCAGATTTTTGTGTTAGATGAATAATACTGTGGGTGTTATTCACTGTCATTACATGAATGTGGAAAGGCTGCCTAAACTGTCCATGAATGAGAGTAACAAAGCAATGATTCATAGAGGCCACTTACAATGACATGCAATGTCTGTGAATAAAAATAAGCAAATTAGGTCATAAAGAGATGAAAAAGAGAAATGATGCAAGATGACATCTAGTAATGAAGCCTTCTCCCTCATACTTGTGATTTATAGTCAAAGTTTTGGGCTTTTCCATACCATCTGCAAATCTGTTATAAAAGGCAGAGTCATGTTTATTCTACCTACTTTGCAGTCCATGATGATACTGCTACCTGCTGCTAGCCTTGTTATTTCTTGGTGTGAGATGCTAGTCCTGGACAAAACAAGACAGCTTATGCCCCGTAGCACTAGCCACCCAAAAAGACAGAGATATAGGCAGAGAACCACTCACTATAATCTTGATAGTCAAGATGTACTTGGCAGTTTCAGGGTGGACAGGGATATTGAGAGGGTCTTAGTGAGTATGTATGGCCCTCTCAGTGGCTCTGGGGGATGCTTGGCCTTCCTATCCTTGTATACATAAAGGCACATAGAGTCACTATAGTACTTGCCACCAAGATCTTTCAAAGACAGAGTGGGTCATGTAGGGTATCTCTTAGGCTTCTACCTCAAGGCTAGTGAAGCAGTTCCTGGATGTACTCTTGGCACATGTGGATCGGTAAATCTTTTCTCAGTGTGACCTCAGAACCCAGCCAGGACTACGAATGCCTTTTATGGGGTGGCATGTTTCCCACAGTTACTCAGCACAACAGATTTCATCCACGTTACAAGTAGGGCCCGGTCTAGTCCATGGGAGGAGAAATAACATAATAGGAATGGCTACCATTTCTCAGTTGCCAGGTAGTATGCGATGCATGGGGTGCATCAACAATATCTCTGCCTTGCATCTCGGCAGTGCAAGATGCCCAGTGATCTTGTTGGTAAGTGGATTTTCTTCTTTTTCTGTTTTATTTGACTAGCTATTCATGGTAAAATGCATTGCTGAATGCTAAGCGATTGTTTGTTTCATTTCCCTCCCCATTTTCGTTATCCTTTCCTTTTTTCTTTCTTTTTTGTCAGGTGCTGCTCGATATCCACTGGAGTCATTGTTCGTGACACCAGTGGGAAATCCAAGTGGAGCTACAGAAGAAACCTACAACACAGCCCTGCCTGATACCCGAACTATCACTGAGAGTATCTTTGGCTTTTTGAGGAGTCATTGTAGGTACCTGGATGAGTCTATGAGCTGCCTTTACTATGAACAAGTTACTGCGTGATGGATGTTTACTGTATGTTGCATTCTGCACAACAGGGCCATGCACCATTCTGGTGGTAAAGTGACTCATGCTATTACTACAAGTCCATGTTCCAGTCCTGCTATGAGTAATGATCACCAGCCAGAAGTAGTAATAAGGGTCCCCATGCAGCAGGTTAATGCATGGCACTAAGCATTGTAAGTAAAGATGTAGCATCGAGTCCAGAACTACGGACTATGACATTCAGCTTAGTGTTTTCTTCCTTGTAAAAAAACAAAAAGTATAATTGAGGCATGCAGAGCTATCACTGGCCTATGCTGTGAGTTGTATCATCTACTGTTACTGTCACTGTTCATCTGATATTCCTTCTCATCTTTAAATCATATCTTTTTTTAATTTAAAACAACTATTTATATTATTGTTTGCAAAAGTCATGCCTGAGTGCTCATTGATTGCTGTTAAGTTATGGTGTGAGGTAAAATGAAGTACAATTCATTTATACTGGTCCTGCATCAAATAAATAAAAAGCATTACGAAGCACATATTCATGAGCATAAAGCCATCAACATTTAATTCAATAGGTTACCTGCTTTTGTCTTAGTAAATGCACAACATTTTTGGAACAAACAATGACATAATCACACACTCATATTTGTAATATAACATACATACTTTGTGTCACGTGACAAGTAGCTATGTCTAGTAATTATCAAAAACAACATAAAACAACTAAGATGCATACAGACTGACCAGATGTAAACAGCTTTAACACTCAACCATTAGAGCTTGTCATTTCTTAATTTCAAAACATTCTTCATAAATAAATTATCATTTAAACAAGGAAGGCTAGCTGCATTTAATAACAATTACCAACATAACACTTAAAGAAACTTCCCAGCATCCAGGCCTGGAAGTAGGTTCATACGTTCATAGGTTGGTACTAGGCTATTGGCCCTATGCTCTATACAAGCCTAGCCATAATTCCCTGGCTATTTCTTCCCACAATATTTACTTCCCTGGACCCCTGTCTAGCAGGGCGACTGACGTGATACCCAGGGTGAATTTCCTTTTGAAGAGGGCCAAAGAGGCACTCTGCTTGACATGTATGGATAGTCTCTTCCAGAGTCTGGGGAGTCCCTGGGTCAGGAACCTATCCCTCCAGCATGTTTTGTTCATTGTGATGACAAGGTTTAGATCCCTGGAGCATGTGTCTCTGAGAGATTGGGATTTCTTTAAGTGTAGCATGTCCAACAGCTGTGGGTTTGACATGGCCTTGTATGTTAAGCAGAGATCGCCTCTGGGTAGATGATATGCAACAGAGTATAGATGGAGTTTTTTTAGATGGTCAGCACAGGGCATCTGCTTTAGGCCTGTGATTCTTTTAGTGAGGTATTTCTGTGGCTTTTCCAGTTGTTGGAGATGTCTTGAGAGGTACATACCAAACGGGGCATTGTATTCTATAATGGGTCTAATGAGGGATGAGTACAGTGGGACAATGACCTCTTTTTTCCAGATGAAAAGCCCTTAGTGGTGAGGTGTGCCTCATAGAAGGGTTCCCTGACTGTTGTGGTGATGTGGTTATCGAAGGTGAGGCCACTGTTCACCTGTGTCCCTAAGTCTCTTATCACACTTTCAGTGTTTAGTGTACTGCCACCTATGTAGTAATTCATGAGTACATGTTTTTTTCCCAAAGGGGATAACTATACATTTCTTGGCATTGAGCTTGAAGCCATGGCTCTGCTACCAATCATTTGTTTCTGTAAGGCCCTTTTGTAGAATATCCACATCATTTGGGGATTTAATAATGGCTCCCGGTTTGCAGTCATCTGTGAACTTTGTTAGCCAGAGTCCCTTAGTGTTGGCCTGTATTTCAGAGAAGTAGATGCCAAACAAGAGCGGTCCCAAGACTGAACCCTGAGGTACTCCACTTGTCACTTGTCTGGAGCTGGATTTGGAGTCAGCTACTTTTACAGTGTGGGTTCTGCCAGTAAACCAGTTGGCAACCTATCGAGTGACATAGGGATTAATGCCCAGCTTAGTAAGTTTATCTATGATTCCAGAGTGGCGGATGATGTTAAAGGCCTTGGCAATGTCCATATAGGCTGTGTGGAACACCTTACCCTTGTCACAGCTCTGGAGACTGATTTGAAAAAGTCATTCAGGTTTAGGAGACAAGATCATCCCTTCACGAACCCAAACTGTGTGGAGTCCAGTGTTTGAAGGTTGCCAATGTCTTTGTTTATAAGTTCCAAGATAATGCGTTCCATGGCCTTGCAGATCAGGCTCGTCAGACTGATGGGACAGTATTTCCCGGGATCCAAGGTTGATCCCCCCTTGTGGAGTGGGATAACTGTAGCTGAGCGCCACTCAGATGGCACAAAGCCTGAGGTGATTAAATATGACACTTGGGTGAGGTGCCAGTTCATTTTGTAGTTCATGTAGTACACAGCCTGGGATGTCATCTGGTCCCATGGATGCTTATTTTTTAGCTTTGGAGAGTGTGTTTTTTTACCTGTGTGGCCGTTATTACCAGAATTTGGCAATCTTTCAGTACTGAGATGGCCCCTTTAGGGGCTGAGAGGGGGGTGAAGTTTGCACTGAATCGAGCTGCCAGGATATTGGTAATATCCTTGAGATCAGTATATTTAATGCCATTCTGTTGTAGCTCAGAGCAGATCTGAGCATTGCCATTTAGATTCCTGACATAGCTATAGAATGCCTTGTGGTTGTCTTTGGAATCTTTGGCAATTTTATTTTTGTAACTAGCTTTGGAGGATTTTATGAGTGATCTTAGCTTCTTACTGAGGCTGGTAAGGGAGTTTTTTGCATCCTGGGATTTTCCTCTTTTCTGCAACAGTTTCTTTCTTTTGTTGTAAAGTTTGTTTATGGCAAGGGACCACCAGATTGGCTTCTTTTTTTTGGAGGAGAGTATCTTGGTTCTATTGGGGGTGGCATGATTCATACATGAGTGGATATGCTCGTACAGTGCCTTAGTGTAGGTTTCAGCAGTCAAACTTTCAGTTCCCGTCTGCATGTATGTCATGAAGTTTGTCACTTCTGACTTGAGTACCCTGAAGTTGGCTTTGGAGAAGTTTTTTACAGAGGTTTTCTTACTGGGGGGTGGGATGTGGAGGTCAAGGGTGATTAGCTTATGGTCAGACCTGACCAACAAGGGGGTGACCATAGGTGGGGAGCATTGATTTCCCAAGTTGGTAATGACACGGTCTAGGATATTGGAGCCCCTGGTGGGACTAAGGATTAGTTGATCCAGGGAGTTGGAATTTATGAATTCCAAGAACCATTGGGCAAAGGTGTTGGTACACAAGTAGTTTTCCCAGTTAATGGCAGGGTAGTTGAAATCACCCAGTATTAGGGTGTTTGGTTGTATCTTAATATTTTCCAGTATGTTTAGAAAGGTGTAGTGAGAATCTTGGGGCATGGTGGGGAATCTGTAGCAAGCTACAATTTGGATTGCAGTCTTACCTAGTGTTAGCTGCACCTGGAGAATTTCAGATACATTGTGTTGGGCACCTAGCCTGGTGGTGCGAGTATCCTTGGTGAATATGGACATTCCACCACCTTTAGTGTTTCAGTCCTGGTTTGGTGGCCGAAAAGTGTGGTAAGAGTTGTAGCCTCATACTGCAGGGGTGCTCTCTGGAGCCTTGAACTAGGTCTCAGTTACTGCACAGATGTCGATGTTCTCCATTTTTAGGAATGCCTCTAGAGAGTGCATTTTGAGGTTTAGACTTTTAGCATTGAGTAGCATTATCTTCAGATTTTGCATGCTTGTACCTGTTACGGTGGTGGTTTTGTCCTTTGAACTTTGCCTAAAAAAGGCACTAGAAGTGGTAAGAGCCTTAGCCAGTAACCTGAATCCCAGATGTGGCAGGTGCAGACCATCTCTGGCAAAGCATTGTAGTCTGTCGATTATGTCGTCCCAGGCAGACAGAAACTGGATCCCCTTTGAATGACACCAGAAACTTAGCCAATTGTTGAAGTCAATCATTTTGTCCTTATACTGTGGTATTCTGGGTGAAAGCAGGATGCTACTCAGGGCTAGGGTCATATCTGGCTGGGCCACATGATCCGAGAGCTTTTCCATGTCTCTTTTCATGTAGTCCAGGGAGGTACGTCTCAAGTAATTCACTCAAACATGGACAATAACAGAGTCATATTTGTACTTTTTGTGGAGTGACTTCAGTGCATGCATTATGTGGTGGATCCTGGCACTTGACAGGCAGCTGACTGTAATTTTCCCCTTCTTCAGCCTGGTGAGTGAGACATCAGTGTGCCTGACTATAGAGTCACCTATGACTAAAGTGTTGGGTATGTTGTCTTGTCTTAGGGGCTGTTTTTGGATGGCACACTGGTTTTGTGAGCTATGTGACACTTTGGTTGTGATTGGTGTTTGTGTTTCAGCTTCAGAGGTCCTTGTTGCTTGGGCAGGTTACTGTTAAGGGTCTCCACATATGTGGGTTTAGTGTTGCTATGTGTGGGTGTTGGTGGTGTGGGTTTAGAAGGGCTATGTGTTGTTTGAGGTGTAGTGTGGTTGTTAACCTTCTCCTCTTGACTGTCTAGCACAATCTTGGGTGGAGAGAGAGCTTTGCTTCCAGTTTGGCTATGTAAGTGCATCTCTCACAGTTTGTAGTGTTGGGTGGTAGTAGGAGAGGGTTGTCTGTGTACATGAAGCAATTGCTGCATTGCCCCAGTATGCCCAGATTCACCAGATGGACAGGAGAAATCACTGGAAGCTGACCCTTGGACATGCCTGTTTTTTTGTAAGGTGCAAGAGCTGTTTTCCCAAGGTACTTTGCAATTATAGGTTGTTTAGTGCCTACTATTAATTTCTCCTTATTAACAAGGAGAGTTGAGTGCTTGTATCAGTTTAAGACTTTCTAGTGCCTTACAGCAGATTTTAAAGTAAGTGCTAGTCACAGGGATGCTTAAAGGTAAAATGAAAAAAAAAGGTTTATCCTAAACACTGCAGTGTGCACTGCAGGAGTTAGATATGAAAGTAGGTAACTTAAGTTTTAGCTGTCTAAAAAGTTAAGTTTTAGTGGAGAGTTACTATTTTTAAAACAGCAAGATAGACTGAAAGGGGTGGTCACGTTTGTATTCTTGTACTATGGAATACAGTTGGATGGCCAATAAATTTAAATAGTTGAAGGGGAGTGATTTCACAAATTGATACTTTTCTGCTTACTCACACAAGCCAGTAAAAACAGAGAGAAAATGAGATATATGGTAAATTAACATAAGGGGAAGGCAACTAGAAAGACAATGGTGTTTCTGCCTGACTCACAAGAGACAGAGCTGTGGTCCCTTTTCAAGTTTTAATATGCAGGTAAAAGCAGCATACAAGTAAAACACAAGGTAAATAAAACAAATCACAGTATTCAAAATAGAAAAAGGTAATAAAGTAAAACAACAAATAAAAAGCAAACTAACCTTTCCCTCACAGCAAAGCGTAGCAGAGTCTGGGTGAACCTTATCAGCTATGAAAAATAAAAATTAATTAAAATATTACATTTAATATTACAGTGTTTACTTAAGGCATTATATAAACCATTTTCTTTAATCTCTCTTTAATGCCTGGATGTAACATAGAACACAGTAGATGATGTTTAATATTGCTATAATGTTGAGCCTCCTTCTTTGAGTCTTATGCCACCCATGTATAAAATGCCACTAATGTCCTGCAGTTTGTATAAAATTAGACTGAGACTATAACATACAATATTGGTACTTAGCCTTGATGATTTGTGCAGCATGCATCTATGTATTAAGTTCAGAATATTCATACTAAGCATTTGATGATTTGTATTAGACATTTTTGTTCCTTATTTTGTATTTTACTATTCTAAGTGGAGATTTTCTCCCCGGGCCTCCACTGAAAAAGGATATGTGTCCAGTTGGACTTTCCCAGTAAACAAATGTAAAACAAAATAAATAAAATAAAAATAAATTTTCCTATAAGAAACTTATCATCTTATAGGTATTTATAAATTCTTTGCCATAATATTTTTTTTCCATTTTTCCCAGATAAAATGACTGACAAGTTAAACAACTAGACAAATAACCAACTATTTTTGTCTTAAAATTTCAATTATTACTACATAAGCCTGGAGATGTCATAGACATATGTAACTACTAAGGTGCATGGACCGTTATTAATATATTTACAATTATTATATATGTACAACAGTTAATCTTATTCGGTTGTCGTTTAGATAATTAATATCCTTTTTGATTTCAAAATTAATGACTTAATACTGCAACCTGTTGGTAGACAAAATGTTGTTATCCTACATTTTAGACATATCTAAATTAATGATCATTTCCATTTTTTTCTTAATAATGTGATAAACAGTAGACATATTTATATTGTAAACTACCATATATCTAGCAAAATTATTATTTTTGTTTTTAATGTTAGATTTCATAAAAAATCTTATTTGGATAGCCATTATTCAACAAAAGACTTCTAGTGTCTGAATTTCTTCTGAAAGTATTTCAACTTAATCCAGTGGATAATCCCTATCAATAAACATCCTTACTGGAAATATTAATTTGTTCTCAAACTTGTTGTCATCACGTACAAGTTTTGACAATCATTTTCAAATGCTTATTTGCATTTTACTAGCAGTTATCCAAATTAGCAGAAGAAAAAATGCATTAAAAGGCCAAATGATAGCTGAAACACTTTCAGAACAGATTCAGAACTATAGAAGTAAGGATTTTCCTCCTTTGCTGAATAATGTTCATCCATATAAGAGATTTAAGAAATATAGCACCATCATGAATGCATTTACAACAGTAAGGGAAACAGTTTGTTAACAGATCCAGCCTTCCCATAGTCTCTACCACTTTCTTGTAATCATAATACTGGACGTTTTCATTAGAAATCTTCCAGTAATTATATGTATGTTGAGCCTACATAACATCCTTGCCAGATCAGTACTTCACTAAATAATTGCATTTTTACCATGTATGCACAATCATTTTATGATATTAATCATTTTTACTGCTGCTGTAAGGATTATCCATTTGCAAATGACAGTTTTAAAGTGTTCACTCTAGTAATTGTAATATGCCCAGCATATCAGTAAAAAAGTATTTATTGAAGTGAACTCAGTAATCTTACATCACTTTTAACTGTTTCACACTAATTTTCAATATTTTTTTATTTTAAAAAATCTGTGTTTTCCTAAGTCATTTGCTGCCTGACTCGAATATTCAGAAATTAACATGGTAAGGTTAAACTTATTCATGTAAGTTCAGGGTCACTTATGTTTTTAATGCATATTA
>NC_056748.1:973002480-973052480 GCF_019279795.1 Protopterus annectens | reverse complement strand
GATAGGGTCTTTATTTCTAACCAGATGGTAACAGATTTAATTAATTCCAAAATCATTTCATGTCCTATATCTGATCATAATTCAATTGTTTTTGAATTCATGATAAAAAATACTCATAATGTTCAGATCAAAAGGATACCAGCATGCTTAACTCAACTAAAAGACTATAAAGAATATATACTTTCAGAAGTAAAACATTTTTAGACATAAATAATACTCCTGAAGTCTCCATTGTTTATGTTTGGGATGCCTTAAAATCATATCTATATGGACAAAGTATCAGATGGTATAATAATAAAAGGAAATCTTGGGATAAGGAATTGTTAGATATTCAAAGTAAATTAGACTCTTATAAACATAATAATAAAGAAAATATTATGGACAAGAAAATTATTGAAGAAATAAACAAACTAAATGAGAAATACAAAGAAATTTTAACTCATAAAGTTAAAATAACTTTAGAGAAATACAAGTTTTGTCTTATTCAATAAGCCCCAAATACTTACATAGACTTAAAAATAAAACAAAAGGTTGAATAAACTAAACCATATCAAAGAAATCTTTTCTCTAAGGAAAAGAAGAATGTTTCTAGTATACCAGAAATACTAGATGAATTTAGAAATCACTTTCACAAAATTAACCATAATAATATTAACATGGAACCTAAAGATAAAATAAAGGAGTTTATAACCACAAATATGAATAAAAAGCAATAAACAACAGATTAAACTATTGGACAAGAGTATTTCATATACAGAAGTTATTACACAAATAAATAAGCTTAAATCAAACAAAGCACCGGGTAATGATGGTATTATACCAGAGATATATAAAATCCTTTCTAAAAATACATATTCATTAATACATAAGGTTTTTATTTTGGCCCAAACTGAGTTAATAACCCCCATCTTGGCAATATACATTTATTTCGCCAATTTTAAAACCTAATAAAGATCCAACTAGATGTTCTTCATATCGGCCCATCTCATTACTTAATGTTGATTATAAAATGTTTATGAGTATGTTTGCTGATAGATTGAAGACAATCATTCCCGGCATTATAGATATAGATCAGACAGGCTTCATTGTAAATAGAAATACTTTTGATAATATAAGAAGAACTTTAACATTAATAGATTTTGCAAATAGGAAAAAGAAAGATTTAACACTTATTAGTCTTGATATAAATTCAGCATTTGATTCAGTAAGTTGGGACTATCTGTTTACCTTAATGAAGTGCACAAACTTCTCAGATGCATTTGTAAATCTAATTGAACATTTATACAAAGGAACGTTGGCTTATATTAAGGTAGGAACATATGTTTCACAAAAAATACCCATTCTTAAAGGTACAAAACAAGGATGTCCACTTTCTCCACTATTATTCACTTTAGTAATGGAGCCTTGGGCTAATTTGATCAGAAACAGTACTGACATAGAGGGTTTTGAAATAGATGAAAATACAACATCCAAAATTCAACTTTTTGCAGATGATGTTCTAATTACATCAGCAGGATCTAATTCTTCTATACAGTCTCTATTTGATAACATGATGAATTTTATTTCTGGTTTAATATTCAATGAAGAAAAAACTAAAATACTACCTATATATACTACCTATATATACACGAAAAAATATTCTCATTAGTGATTTTACTAAATATGTACCCAATTCAGGTCAGATAATTTATTTAGGTATAATACTATCTAAAGATATTAAATCTATTATATATAATAATTATAATACCTGTTTTCTTAATATACAAAATCTTTTTAATACCTGGAATTATATGTTTTTTACTATGGAGGAGAGACTTACAATTATTAAAATGATAATATTCCCCAAGATTTTATACTTAATACAATCAATAATACTTCCACCTACAAAAATAATTATCAAGAAACTGAACACACTAATGTTAAATTTCCTATGGGCACCTAATAGACCTAGGATTGCATTAAAGAAACATACTAATAGCTGGTCTCAAGGGGTATTTCTTTTCCAGACTTTAATTTATATACTATCTCTTCTATTGTAAAAGTTATTACTTTATTAATAGATCAGTCATATGTCACAAAATGGAAAGATTATTGGGAGCTAATTAGTATGCACTTCATGAAAATCTCCTTAACACATAAAAATATGATTGTAAATAACTCCATGTTATGGTTACTAAAGGAATTTTGTACTTCACCTATTACACCTAAACATATGGTTTGTTACCCATTAAATATTATTATTAGTTATCATAACTTTATATTCATGCACCCTAAGTATAGGGAATGGAATTTTATTGTATTTCCTATAATGTATACTCAGGGTATGCTTTTGTCATCTACTTCTGAAGGAACTCATTTAGCTATAGATAATGATCTAAAGTATTGGTATCAGTTGATATCTGATAATAAAGTTAAAATCTAGATTTCTTAAAACAAGAATTTGATCTAAGAGAAACTTGCTGGTTAGAGGTTCAGACCTTTAGACAACATCTCATTAATAAAATAGATTTAATGTCTATAACTGTTAAAGAATCTATTCCAACACTGATTGATTACTTGATATTAAATTTACAACATAAAGTTTCTGATAAAGGTAAACGTTCATACATACATAAAGTTATCAGACAAGAAACTTTTACAGTGTAGATTCATACTGGAATTATTTCACTTCTATTAATGGGGACCCACCAAATCAACAAGATAAACAATATATATTGGAATCTGCTTATAGAACTACGTCTTCCATTGTCTGGAGACTTTATACATGGAAATTTTACATAGATCTTTTTATACACCTTTGATGATGAATAAAATAAATAATAAAGATAATCTATGTAAGAGATGTAATGTAGAAATTAATGCTGACTGGGCTCATATGTTTTATGACTGTATAAAATTGAAAGAATACTGGAAGTCAATTAATGAATTTTTGCAGGCTCTTTTTGCAGATAATTTCATTATTTCTAAATCTCTTATATTATTCAACACACCTGTACCTCAAAGTGTTAAAAAGGTTAAGCTTCCCTTGTTATGGTCTATTCTAGCAGTGGCTAGGAAAATAATAACTAGAAATTGGATTTCAGATACACCTCCTTCGTTCAATGAATTTAAAAATGTTATGAATATTGTGTGCCATATGGAAATAAACACAATTAGCATTAGAACAAATAGAAAAACATCTTATTTTATTGTATGGGATAATTTACAAAATTTGTTAAAAAAATTTAAATTTCAATAGCATGGTATTTTAGTTTAATTAATTGATCTGATTGTAGTGGATGTCTTTGTAAATACTTTAGTTGTTTTGTTGAATATTATAATAATACCTATTTTTAATTACTTGTATAAAATTGTTATGATATTTCTCTTATATGTTAAAACAATAAACCTGTTTTGAAAAAAAAAAACTTTCTCACCAACATAACTAAACTACACTTACCACTAACTACCTCCTCCCCTCTCTATTTTATGGTGCTCCCATCCTTACTGACCTAAAGGCATTGCAAAAATCAAAACTAGAACAATGCTGTAATAAAGTGGTTAAATTTGTAGCCAATATTCCTTTCAGAACCTTCCACTGTATAGCAATAAAAAGCCTAAATTGATTAGAACTACCACATCATCTAACATACATACATATTCTTACCACCTATAAAATTAGCCAGCATCCATCTGCTTGTCTAGCCCTAAATATTCTATGCAGCTGTGCCTGGAATTGGTCATTATGATAAAAAAAAAAAACTCCTCAAAACATATCAAATCTGATGAGCATGGGCTATAATCATACCATGTTGCTAAGGCCTGGAACTTCTTAGCTGTACTGACATCAGGTCAATACCCTCCATCCAGGCCATTAAAATCATTTTGAAAGACTTTCTAGCCAAAATCTGGCTCTGATATAGCTCACCCCAAGGATAAACTATATCCCTAAATATAAACAAGTACCCATGCACACCTTACACCTCCTTGCTCTCCCTGCTTCCCTCACTTCCTTACCTACTCTTACGTACTCTACTCTCTCTCCATAACTTTCAGTCATCACTGATGTACCAGAAGGTTCTATCCTTGGTCCCCTCCTCTTTAACATTCTTGCCAACACCTTTCACACATCAGGCCTCCATAATACAATATGCGGACCACTCATATGCACATCTGATAATCTGTCATATCTCCAAAAAATTACTAAGGAAGCTTTAACAGCCATTGAAATATAGCTTTGTAACCCACAGCTCATTCTCAATCCAAAAAAAACTACTACTTTTTTCACCAAAATGGTCTGTTATGAAAGAAGAAATGTTAAAGATCTGTTTCTGAATAATATGACCATTGAAGTCTCTTCTCATATCAAATTATTAGGAGTAGTAATCTTAAATTTGATCTGAATAAACAAAATTGCATAAAAAAGCACCAACAACTAGGATACTTTACAGAGTCAAAAACGTTCTCACCAACATAAGTAAACTACACTTACCACTAACTACCTCCTCTCCTCTCTGTTTTATGGTGCTCCCATCCTTACTGACCTCAAGGCATTGCAAAAGTCAAAACTTGAACAATGCTGTAATACAGTGGTTAACTTTGTAGCCAATATCCCTTTCAGAACTTACCACTGTATAGCAATAAAAAGCCTAAATTGATTAGAACTACCACACCAGCTAACATACATACAGATTCTTACCACCTATAAAATTAGCCAGCATCCATCTGCTTGTCTAGCCCTAAATATTCTATACAGCTGTGCCCGGAATTGGTCATTATGACAAAAAAAAAAAAAAACTCCTCAAAACATATCAAATCTGATGAGCAAGGGCTATAATCATACCATGTTGCTAAGGCCTGGAACTTCTTAGCTGTATTGACATCAGGTCAATACCCTCCATCCAGGCCTTTAAAATCATTTTGAAAGACTTCCTAGCCAAAATCTGGCTCTGATATAGCTCAACCCAAGGATAAACTATATCCCTAAATATAAACAAGTACCTATGCATACCTTACACCTCCTTACTCTCCCTGCTTCACCCACTTCCTTACCTCAAACAGTTTCACTCCCCTGACTCTCTTAATAAATGTCATACCTCTGTTTTTTTCTCTCACTTCCTCTTGCAGTTCCTGTTTGTATTATACTATTGTGCCTTTAATTTCTCTATAAACAGGGTAAAATTCCTCTAAATATTAAATCATCGTCATATAACTTGTATCTATGCTTAATCAATGCTTTCACATTATGTCTAATTTGGTATAACTATTTAAATTGTAGATGCTTTTGTATTATTTTTAAAGATTAAATGTATTGTTCTTAAGATTTTTTTCTAATAAGTTGGAGCTTTTTTCCTCAGGTTTCCACAGAAAATGACCACCTGCCCAGTTGGACTTTCCGGGTACTCAAATGTCAAGAAATAAGTGTATGACTAAAGAAATATACATAAGCATACATATGTATGTTTGTAAATTACATATATATATATATATATATATATATATATATATATATATATATATATATATATACATCTGCCTGTGCATACTTACAACTATTTTCATGTATAAAAATGTATGTATTAAAAAAATATTTGCATTGCCACATAATTTCATTTACAATATGTATTACCTTAGTTAGTACTTAGAAGTACTTGCAGACTTTTTTTGTAAAAAAAAGGACTTTGTGTAGGCCAGAAAAATATTTATTAGTATAGTAATTGTATAAGACAGTCATTTCTTTCACAATATTAACCTCACTTACAAGATGGCTTAATTTAATCAGGCACCCTAGTCAGATTCGAGGTTGTGGAATGAGCTTGGAATGTGCACTGTCATGTAAATGAGCAGCACATAGTTTAGTGAGAAATGACCAGTTGTATTACTTCTGTATACTTTTTAAACCATCTCCTTCTATGTTTATAGTTATTAGGTAGAAAACTGTAAAAGCAAACATTATTATCCCAAACTATATGTACTGCATTCACCTGGAACAGTAATAAGCTTCATTTAATGAAGGAACTGAAAACTTCCTTAAATTGCAATATTTTTGCATGTGTGTACAGCTTCTACTTGAACAAATTGTAAAATTAAACCGCAATTTAGGTTTGCAAGCGATAGCAGTTTAAAGTAGAACATAGATTGAAAGTGTATAGAAAGATTACAAACAACACTTCCATCCTCAAGCAGGCAAGCTGTGCACACATATAAAAGTGTAACAGTTTGAAGGAAGAAGGAGGCCTCATATTTTATATCCTATTTTTATAACTTGCATCATTTGAAATGTTGACATAGTGTGAGAATTCGGTTATTTATAAATATTTAAAGAAACATATATTAAGCAAATACAACAGTAAATGAAATGCCTTGTGTCATATTATTAGCAGTTATATCAGAAATGTTAAGAGAAAAAAAAGGTGAAATACAGGTAAATAACATAGAAGATTATTGTCAATGCTAACCAACTTATTATGTGTTCAAGACATGGATGGCAAGAAATTCACCTTGAGACCTAAGCTTGGGAGGTGAATCTTGGCATCCATGTTGAGAACACATAAGCAGTTAGGATTGGTGAGACCCAATCATAATTATTTGTAGCACATGGATCCTTATGTGCTTCTTGTACTTCTAGTTACAAAAAAATGAAAAGACAAACCTCTCAGCTGGCCAGCTGCTCCACTCTTCCACTATTTCTAAGCTATGTAATGCACTTCCATCATGAATTAGGACTACCTGCAACCCAGCTCTCTTTTAAAAAGCTCTGAGACAACACCTGTTCTCTCTTTGGCAGTGAACATGTGCCAAAACAACACTGCTTATAACCTGATTTCCTCATTTACACAACTCTATCTTCATTCTGATACCTCTCCAACAT
Organism: Protopterus annectens; assembly: GCF_019279795.1. Classification (NCBI taxonomy): domain Eukaryota; kingdom Metazoa; phylum Chordata; order Ceratodontiformes; family Protopteridae; genus Protopterus; species Protopterus annectens. The sequence goes on along the minus strand of NC_056748.1, from coordinate 973,045,630 downwards.
AACTCTTTTTATCACTTAATTCCTACTCAACTACACAACCTATTTTATTTATTTATTTTATTTTCCATTTGTTGACTGGGTTAGTCGGTCTGAGCTGATGTGGCTCATTTTCAGCTGAGACCCGGGGAGAAAAGCTCCACAGTGAAATCAAATTTTTTACAGAAAAACAATTAGATAATAAGCAATCATTATTATTCAATACATACATACAATATGAGTATGGTGGTGGTGCTGCGGTAGCATTGTTGCCTCACAGTAAGAAGTTGTCCTGTTCGATTCTCTGCTAAAGCGTCTTCTGTGTGGAGACATGCGTGAATGGGCATACCTTCGTTGAAGGTTGTGCGTCAGGGCTGGCAACTCGGCACATAAAAATCTGCTGCCAATCATTAGCGGACCAGAATTCCGCTGTGGCGAACCCTAACCGGGAAAAGCCGAAAGACACAACAACAACGACAACAGTTGGTGAAAAGGCTGTAACCAGAGTAAAACATAATACCAATAGAAATAAATAAATAAATGATAAAAAGCAATGTTACAAAAATAATTTGTTGTAAACTTGGCATGTATAGGTTCAGTAGATGAGACAGGTGGGAGAGGAGTTGAGAGGAAGAGTAATGCTTAAAGGTTGAAAGTCTAAGATAAGACTGACAGTTTAGAATAATTGCTCAAGGAAGGGGGCTAGTGGGATTATATAGGAAGGGAGTGTGTGTGAGAGGGAAGGTGGTGAATAGGAGACTTAGATGCATGGGAAAGTAGTTTAAGGAGGATGAGTGCAGTGGTAAGACTAGTGAGTTTTTTAGGTATTCTCTGATGGCTGTTTTGAATTGTTTATGGTGTTTAAGGGATCTAATTTCTAAATGACATTTGTTCCAAGATATGGTAGGGTTATAGCTATAGAGGTTGCATCAAGTTTTGGCCTTGTGTTTATATATTTGTAGCAGGTCTTGGTCAGAGCTGCATAGAGATCTAGTTGGGGAATATTTAGAGATAATAGGAGTGAGGCTAGTATGGAAAGAATGCTGGTATAGAATTGAGTGAATTATCTGTAGTTGAGAGATGAGGAGCTGGTGGGGTAATTCTAGCCAGTCTAATTGTCTTAGGGAAAGACAGTAGTGAGACTTATAAGTATGTTGTGCAGTGAATCTGGCCACCTTGTTGTAGGTTGATTCTAGTTTAGCTAAGAGTGAGGAGTTCAGATTAGTAAGAATGTGACAGCTATACAATAGGCCAGGAAGAAGGTATGCATGTGACAGAGTTATTTTTGCATTGATAGTTAAGAGTTTTTTGTTATGGTAAATGAGTCCAAGGTTTTGGTGTGTCTTTTTAATAGAGTTAAACAAATGTAAGTCAAGCTTAAGTTGGTCATCAATTGTAACTCCTAGGAGTTTTCTGCTGGATTCAGTTGTGATAGAGGTGTTATTGAGGGACATTATAGTAAAAGTAGTTTTAAGATTAGTTAGGTTTTTGGGGAGAAAGAGTAAGAGTTTAGTTTTATTAGGGTTGAGAATTAGTTTGTTGCCACAGAGACAGGATTCTACAGAGTTAAAGGATGCTTGGGTGGCAGAGTTTAAGCTGAAGGGAGTGTCTGTGATGGTGATGACTGTTGAGTCATCTGCATATTGTATAAGGGATGACTGGGGACAAGAGGTATGTAGTAGATTTGTGAAACTATTATATAGAGTAGTGGGCCAAAGATAGATTCTTGGGAGACTCCCATTTTTAATGGGAGGGGAGGGGATAGAGCAGAGAGCCATTTGACAGATTGCATATGATCAGAGAGATAACTAGAAAACCAGGTAATAGCAGAAGAAGAGAAATACAGGTTTGATAGTTTGGCCAGAAGAAGGGGATGGGAGACCAGGAATAGGCAGGAGACCAGTTTACTGTTATCACAAGCAAGGGAGATAGCATTTATGAAAGACATTAGTGCTGTTGTGGTACTATGTTTAGGGCGAAAGCCATGTTAGGTAGGTGTGAGTAGGTTTTCCTGAAGAAGGTATTGCATAACTTGTTTGTGGATACATTCTTCCAATATTTTTGAGAGAGAAGACAAGATTGCGATTGGTCTGAAATTAGTGATGTCAGTGGAGTTACCTCCTTTATGTATAGGTAAAGTGTAGAATTTTTTACATAAGGCAGGGACATAAGATTTGGAGATGGAGCAATTAATTAAGAGATACAGGGAAAGAAAGAGGCTCTGCTGCAATCTGCAGGAAAAAGGGGGATAGCTTGTCAGTAGAAGGAGAGCACGTGTTAAGTTTTGAAAATAAAGATCTTAGGTAGGTACTGTTTTAATGGTGAAAGAGTTAGAGGGATTCGGTAAAGAAGTAGACTTGGAGAAGCTGTTAGCATTATTAGTAGAGGAGAAGGAGTTAAACTTTTTAGATATATTCAATAAAGTGGGTGTTGCATAAGTCAGCTGTTTCTTCAAGTGTGTTGTTAAGGCAGGGGTTAGGGGAGGAAGGGTTTCCTGGATGTAGAATGTGACTTATTGAGTTCCAAAATTTTGGGGGGGTCTGACCTTTGGGTAGAGGGGAGGTTGGTATAGAAGTATTTTTTGTCTTTATAGATAGTTTTTTGACCTGGTTTCTGAGTTCTTTATAGTTTTGTAAATGAATGGGGAGCTTGGTTTTTATCCACAATTTCCACATATTGTATCTGTTCTTCATTAGGCTACTGGTAGGATTAGTTAACCAAGGAGATATATTAGATTTAAAACCTGACTGTGCAGAGAGGAGCAAGAGAGTTTAGGACATTTAGGAAGATCGAGTTGAATGAATGGACAGCTTTGTCGAGGAGGAGAGAGGTTAGATGTGACCAGTTTATTCTGGAGAGAAGGTCTTTGAAGGTCTCAGGGCAGAAGGTGGAAGGTTTGCGAGAGGTTATGTATCTGTGGGGCCTAGTGAAGTGTTGAGTAAATCTGATGACTCTTACAGGGGAGTGATCACTAAGGGAGTCATGTAGGGTCTCAGGTTTATGGTACTTGTGAGGGTGGGAGACTAAAATCCAATCTACGAGAGAGCTAGGGAGGTGTGATTTGTTGGTATGAGTGGGTGTAGAGATTAGTTGCACAAAGCCATGCAGGTTGATGAATGAAGTAGTGTTAGGTGCCTAAAGACTAAACCAGTTAATATTAACATACCCAAGAAGGATGATTTCATTATGAATGTTTTGAGAGAGGTCGAGAAAATATTTTCCAGGATGGTAATGTTGGCACTGGGGGATTGCAGATAGCTGCAATGGTAATAGTGGTGTAACTGTTTAGTTTAAAGTTGGCCATTAAGAGTTCAGAGTGTGAGAAGGAGGGAGTTGGTTTGTTTGGCCACTCCACTGCCTTTTTTCTTTTGTCTGTCGAGACTAAAGATGTTATATCCAGGTGGGAGGATATCACTGTCTTGGTTGTGTGGTTTCAACCAAGTTTCACTTAGTGTGATTATATCAGGGGTGTAATTGGCCATCCAGGCATGGAATTTGCTAACTTTGTTAAGAACATTTCTAAGATTCAGACAGTAGAAGGATACCTGTTTTTTTAAAGGAGTGTAGTTGGTAGGGTATGGGGGGGTTAAAATTATAAATTGGAGATGTGGGGCAGGGACCAGGGTTAGGATAAATTTCACCTGACAGGAGTAGACATCTTTGGAGCAGAAGCTGTTTGATTAGGAGGTGCTTTTTTCAAATAATTACATAGAATGGTAAGGAGGTACCTTGACTTTAGGGAGGGCAGTGTTTAGAGGAAAGATGGATGAGCATATTGGGAAGTATTGCAGGGGTTGTACGGAAAAATTGACATTTGTATTAGCTGGGTAGAAATGCGGTGGTATTAGATGGGTGTGATAGGATTTGAGAGTGTAGAGAAGTAGTAGGAGAGGTAGGATGAGAAAGGTTTTGTTTTTGAAAGGCATAATGGGAGGAGAAGTAGAAGATAAGAAGGAGGTGGCGGTTAAGGTTAAAGGGGGGTGTGTGTGAGGGATAGATGGGGAAAAAGTTAAACAGATTTGATGTAGCAAGTGTCTAAGTTAGATGTAAGATAGGTTGGGGGATGATTGGAAGGGAGGAGTATCTGGGATAGAGGAAGGGTGGGGTTTTGGGGTGGAGTTGCAGGAGGGTTAAGTATAAAGGGAATGATATGAGGGGTGTGTGGGAATGGGGGTGGGAGAGAGCGAATGGAGCGGGGCTACACCCAGGTCACAGAACCATGTTAGAATGAAAAAAACAATCAGTCAGATGCTGCCTTGGAGATAAGTTAAAACAGGGGCAACTGATACACTTGAAAGCTTTATTTACTAGTGGGAATCATAGTCAGGTTGGAGAAACAGTTCTGGGGGACTAGGGTGTAAAATGGAAAGACAGAGATCTAATAGTGCAGGCCCAAGGAATAAATGAATGGCTGGCGTTCCAGGTAAGGTGCTTGCAGAAAGGAGTTAGTGTAATATGCTTTATTTTAGCTACTCTTGCAGCGATAAATAGCTAGCATACTTTAATTTTAGTTTTTCTTTCTCGTGGCTGGTGACTGTTGTTATTTGAGTAGAAAGGGACCTGCAATGCCAGAAGACAACTTTTGCAGAGTCTCGGAGTAAAGATGCAGCTGGGAAATGGTTGGGCAGGAAGCTGGAGAGCACGCTACCTCAGGGGAATGCAGAGCTAGGGGAATATTTCAAATATCCTATTTACACTGTCTGCACTATCGCTTTATTCATTAACTATCAGAACTTCACAAGTCTTAATCACTAACCAATAGTTATGATGCTCACATACGATTTGTGTAAACCACTGTTCTCTTAACACTGGACTGTATGACTTCACCCTGATACTAATGGTTAATTACAAGCCTCCTACGGTATCCATCTGTAAAGATAATCTACCTTACAGTAGTGAATGATTTGCACTGTATATGTGGAGGTTATTTACAGTGTTATGCTTATATTGTGTAAAGTTCATTGTCAGCAGAGCCTTTTAACAATTGGCTAAACAATGTTAGGCTTTTAGCATGTTGAAGATTTTGTACTGTATTATGCTCACTTAGTTTACTGTGTAATATTCATTTTACTGTATACTTTATGTTTCTTGAAGATTAAGTACTGTGTTATGCTTATTTACTTTATTGTGTAATGTTCATTCTTCTGTGGAGCTTTTCTCCATGGGCCTCCACTGAAAATGGGCTCACTATGGCCCAGTGGACCTTCCCAGTAAACAAATGCAAATAAATAAATGCTTTAGTGGATACTGTCAGAGAGGTAGTGTAACATAATCTGTGACATTTACACTCACCTTTCATGCCTCTTAACTGCACACATTTTTGCAGAATATCTGGATTATTGCTTCATATTTTTGGTCAGTTCCTCATAAAACTTGTGTTTTTCAAACAAACCACTGAGGATTGAAGTCGCTAAATAATAGCATGCATTTAAGTTTCAAACATGCATTTAAGTTTTCGAATCCATATCTTTTAGGAAATATGGATGAACACACATCCTGTTATTTTAACTACCTTTTATGTTTTTAAGAGGAAGTTTGGGACATCTTATTGCTATGGACAGCAGGCAGAAACAAATCTTTTGTTCTGCCACTGTCAATTGTTGAATAGTACTGGCAGATTCTACCGTCAAGTGTTAGACCTGACCTTAACAACATAAAGGTGCTTAACACTTGTTAAGGTTGTATCTTGCACCACTCTGGCATTTAAATGAGTTGTCTTTTTCCAAACATTGGAGTGTAACCAGCATACTCCATGCACTGCAATTGTATTATGTCTTTTCTATCTAGTGAATGTGAAGATTAGTTACAAGCCACACAATACAGTAGGAGACTAAAAGATTACTTGAAACAGCTAGTAAGCATAAGTAAAGAAATAAATGCTGTATTATCTCTGTAACTGATTTAATCTCTGTATATAATGGCAAATATTTCAAACAGATAGTAATTGAAGGCTTACAATGCTTTCAGTATATTATTGCTACATAAGCTAAGGGATATGTCAATGTATAAATGCAATATTCTGTGTTTAACTGATTTTATTATCTAAATAACTACAAATATTTATAAAGGATACTTACCAAAGTCCTATAGTGTCTTTATACTGGATTGCAGCCAAAAGATATTCTAATGTATAAATGCAGTATGCTGCCTTTAATTGATTTTAATAGATATATAACTATCAGCATTTAAAAAGGATGCTTTCAGTACAATATTGAAACAAATGCATATCAGGCACAAATATGACATGTCATATTTATGTCAATATCATTAAAGTCACTATAGTAAAGTTCAAAATATAAACCCCAGCAAGACTTTATATCAATACACTCATTCTTCCCCTGAATAGATAAAAACTTCTCATATCATTGTTCCCATGCATGCATAAGCACTTCCCATATCATTGTTCCCATGCATGCATAAGCACTTCCCATATCATTGTTCCCATGCACACATAAGCACTTCCCATATCATTGTTCCCATGCATGCATAAGCACTTCCCATATCATTGTTCCCATGCATGCATAAGCACTTCCCATATTATTGTTCCCATGCATGCATAAGCACTTCCCATATTATTGTTCCCATGCATGCATAAGCACTTCCCATATCATTGTTCCCATGCATGCATAAGCACTTCCCATATCATTGTTCCCATGCATGCATAAGCACTTCCCATATCATTGTTCCCATGCACACATAAGCACTTCCCATATCATTGTTCCCATGCATGCATAAGCACTTCCCATATAATTGTTCCCATGCATGCATAAGCACTTCCCATATCATTGTTGCCATGCATGCATAAGCACTTCCCATATCATTGTTCCCATGCACGCATAAGCACTTCCCATATAATTGTTCCCATGCATGCATAAGCACTTCCCATATCATTGTTCCCATGCACACATAAGTACTTCCCATATCATTGTTTCCATGCACACATAAGCACTTTCCATATCATTGTTGCCATGCATGCATAAGCACTTCCCATATCATTGTTCCCATGCACACATAAGCACTTCCCATATCATTGTTCTGATACATGCATAACCACTTTTCATACATTCACTTTTTGTTCAATAAAGATTTATAAAAATAAAAATAGTTTTATAATAATAGATTGAATGTTTTCTAACATAACGTGAATTTATCTGTATTTTCTCTTTCTCACTCCCCTTTTCTCTCTTTTTTATTGTAATTATGCATTATTTTGTCCTTCATTTTCTTTCTCTCTGATTTCTGTTCATTTTTTTGTAGATCCAAATTCATCAGGAGCAGCCCAGCTGCATACCTCTCAGGTCATTGAACATTCAAGCTCTGCTCATCCAGGAACATCCTAACATGGTTGGAGCAGTGTCACCAGTCTTCTAGGTACCCTGATGTTTGGCAACCTAGCAAACCTCATTGAACAGGGGCTTTGGGACTTGGTTGAGGACATGGTGGGGCAGGTCATGGACAGATGACTTTAGTCAATTGAGGTTTCTCTCAGTGGGTGGAAGATTAGATGACCCACTTGGCACTGACCACTGTGCCACCATAGTCTCCTGCCCCTTTAACACTGGGATCATCCAATGCAATACTATCTGCAGTGGAAATGTTTTAGGCCTTGTGGACTTTTGTAAATCTCCACTCATTGGCACTGTCTTACTTCCCTTCTCTTGTCTTCTACTAAGTCTTACCTACTTCCTACCCACACTACCCTCTTATGTAAAAATATTTGAAAAAATAGAGGAGTCTAGCTCATGATAAAAACATAGTACCACTCCTCTCACACCTCCTTCAGCAGATTCCTCTTGACGTGTTCTTGCTGTGTTTCCACTTTTTCAATCTTTCTTTTCATCTCCCTTTCCACTCATTCCTCTATCCATCAGGGTGTCCACATTATGACATGACACAGCTCTCTACCTTACGGCTGTTACTTAACATATGCCATCATATGCCATCATACTCAACTGCCAGCAGTCAGAGAGATTACGTAGAAGAGCTGTCCTCTATTATGTATAGCTATATACACTGCAATGCTGAGGCTTCCACAGACTGCATTATCCATCGTCATGTCATTCTGTGAAATGCATTTCCAGAAAGAAAAGAAAAACAGGAAGTCAAAGCTAGATAAGTAGGACTATATTATTACAACAAGACAAGTAAAAGCACACTAGTGCCCTTCACTAGTCTGTCCTGTCTTGCTTTTCCCATTCCATGGGTGCCATAAATGAGCTGCCACAAAACAGTAGGATCAATGTATACTGCATATGGTTTGTATGTACCATAACAGAAAACTTCAACTGTTCCATAGTTTCTCTTCTTCCTTTATGTTCCTTCCATGGCATTTGCCCTGAATAATGGACATTGCCAGACATATTTTTATTGTTTCTAGCCTGATACAATGGGACCTTTGTAATTGTTGATACAAAGCAAACCTGACTCTGAAGTTGTGTATCATGTCTGGGAGTTCTATGGATTGCTGCTTACCCAGTGCCATGACTGTACCTGTTGTGTACCTACATGCAATAACAGTGGACCTGGTCATCTATTTAATGCCTGCACTTGGTTACTTCCTGTGGTAGCCATTGCTGGATTGTGTATAGACTGATATTATTGTCTGTGTTTTCACTGATGACAATGGCTTATGTTACAGACATTACAGAGACCTTTTCTTGTGTTTTATCATGTGAAGGACTGCACAACTAATGCTAGTTTCTGGCTTAGTTCATGTTTTGCAGACAATTAAGCTTCACTAAGTGGTTCTAGATGATGTGGTCACACTCCAACCACACATAAAAATTGGGAAAATAAAGGCTAGTTGATGATGATGATGATGGTGATGATGGTGATGATGATGATGGTGATGATGATGACGACGATGATAATGACGGTGATGATGATGGTGATGATGGTTATGATGATGGTTATGATGATGACGATGATGATGATGACGATGACGACAATGATGATGATGACGATGATGATAACTATGACTTTAGTTGTAGTATTTTCTTTCCTTGCATCATTGTTGGCTTGTGGAATGTTACAGATTTGTGAAGTGGAAAATGTTGATGGCATCTGTGCATGGGTTCGTAGAGTCTCATTCTATTGGAGTATGCATGTAGCACCTACAGGCATCATTGTTGACATGTGGAATACAGTTCTGCTCCTTTGGGTTTTTTATGAAGGGTCTGTTTCTGTTTGCCTGCTTGTTTTGTATTACCTTCATTGGTGTCATTTGAATCATATTCCTGCCCCTCAGGGACACCTCTGCTTATGGGATCATAGATGGATTGTGACGTATTATGGATTACATCATCATACATTGCCCACAGTTTTTCTTTTTGTATGTACCATTCTCTGCTTCCTTTAATAAATGTTTGCCCTGTGGTTTTGATTTGTTGTTGCATACTTCACTGACATATACACCTGTCTACTGGTCTTCCAGGGATTCACCATCACTTTTCTTTCAATCTGCATCCTGCACCTCAGTGTATGCTCATTTAGGTCACCTTCATCTCACCAAAAAGATGTCTGATTTTTTTTTCTTACCCTGCTGTTAATTGAGTTAACTGCATCTACTGCAATTTTAAATGCTTGAACAGCTGAATTAATTGATGCATAGCACATAGTGCAAACTGTCTATAGTTGTTTGTATCAAATGCATGGGACTTGCCAATCTTCCCAAAGTATATACTAAAAGGTTTAGCTTATATATTATCTTCTTCAGTATTTCTAGCTACACTGTGGTGGTGGTGCTGTGGTAGCGTTGTCGCCTTGCAGTTAGACGTTGCACGTTCGATTCTCAGTTAGAGTGTCTTCTGTGTGTCGACATGCATGGAGGGCATTCCTTCACTGAAGGCTGTGCGTTAGGCCCGGCAAGCCAGCATGTAAAAATCTACTGCCAATCATTAGCAGACCGGGGTTCCACTGTGGCGACCCCTAACCAGGAAAAGCTGAAAGACAGAAGAAGTATTTCTAGCTACAGCAAAGCAACAGAGTAATTTTTTGCATGGTAACCACTGTGCAATAATTCACATCTGGGCATTTTACAAAAAAACACAGAAATAGACTGATGCGGGGGAACATCGCTCCTACTTCTGGGTGTGGTTTCTTTATAGCTGTTTGTAATAAGTTGGCAGTGTAACATCCTACATGCAATTAGGGACATTTTCATCCATAAAAACAACTTTTGCTAACTGTACAAATGCCATTTCTGAAATTTTATTTCTTTCACAAATGGCATTCACAAGGTCATTATATGAACAGATTACCTGCACCCACACAGGACGACAGATAACTAGTCTAGTTTCCCAGGTGCAGAGAAACTCTTCCTGGTTATAGTCAACCCCAGATTGATTTTTTTCTGAGTGGCACACTGCTTGAACTAATTTATCTATTGTAAACATTGCTTGCATATGATTCTTTTTGTTCTTTACTACTTTAAGAAGCTTAACAATGAATACCATGTAAGCTCTTCAAAAGAGCATATAAAGCAGATCATAAAACATAAAAATGGGCAATTTATTAAATATTTCAAAAAGGACAGTTTCTTGCAAGGTATTTAATGCCTTGCATTGTGTGAATTTACCAGCTGTCAAGTTGTCAAATAGTTAGTCCTATCTTGCCTAAATATGGTTTATTTATTAACTGTTAGAAATGTAATGTGAATTATGCCCAAGTATTATTGCTTTTTCTTTCAAGTATGATGCATTAACTATTTAAAACCTTTGCATTCCTTCATGTTGATAGAACATAATGGAGTATATATAATGAACAATTGAATTCCATGCACACTTCCTTTTAAAAGATGTCTTTTATAACAGAATGACATAACTGCCACTGATTTGTATTATGCGAGTCATAATGTCTGCTACTCATCAGCTGCAAGTATGAAAGCAATTCATTTTTAAACAAATGACACATCAGATACAAAATGAGCATGTCATAAACAATCACTGAGACTATGGCTGCTGATACTGGAATTCCTAATTTGGCAATGCACAATACCATCTGAATGCTGCAGACTGTCTTATGTATTAAATGTACTCGATTTATGTAACACTGAAGCTTTACAAAGCAGCATTATATATGTCCCTTGTACTGACAAATGAATTACTGTTCAAAGTCCAATCCTTGCTCTTTAAACAGATTAAATGCAAGGATATAAACAATATCATCATGCAGTATGTAATTTAAAAACGCTTATTAAATTTTTAAAATATTTTTTCAGGATTTATGACTTCATTGGTTCATTCCTTTATTTATTACTATGTTAGATTTTTAGCACTAAATTCTTGAAAGACACTGAAATTAAATGTATTAATATATTCCCACCAAAGCATATAGAGAAAAAATGATCATGACATGCACTACATAAATTTGTTCTAGGGTTGAAACTTTGTTTGTGGCAACATCTTGGCTTATTGTATAACCGAGAGAAAAAAAGTAATTTCTTTGTTAGACTTATATTCATGACATAAATATAGTTTTTAATAAGTAAAATGTCTTTTTTTGGGTTACTTTATTTTGGGAAATGTGACAGGGACAGTGGCTTCATATATTCTAGACTGAATCTTCCTCTTACAAATTTATGAGGGAAAAAAAGTCTGTGCAAGCATATTAGTATGCAATATTGATAATAGTAAGTCAGTATCACATCAGAGATGTATGAGAATGCATTTGTTTCATTAAAATTGTTTTAGAAAATATGAATTCTGTTTTCATACCATCTCTCTCTGTATGGAATACCCTTTTCTTTTTAACCGCTGAAAAGGAGAGGCGAGGCTAGGATAGGATGAAAACACCATGTTATTAAGTTTCCTGAACTAGCAAAATGACTAGATGCACAGTGCTGAAACATAATAAACTCTGTGATCTACAGAAGTAGCTCTGTGCCCTAAAATACATTCATCAGATATTTAATGGGTATCCATTCATCCATGCTTACAAGTCACATCTGACCCTAATAGAGATCCCATGAACAGCTCCTGCTACATAAGGAGCTATTATGCAGGTAAGGAAAAGAAGGTCGCCAGGCCTTTGATACATGTTATGTGCACACTGCGTTAGCACCTAAGTGCGATTTATATGGTTCTAAATATGCTCATTGATACTCATAAAAACAGATAAATCACATATTAAAACAAATAATTCTTCATGAATGTTTACTGATAAAATAAAAAGTGGAGATTCTTATAGTCCTAGTTCAACAGGTGCCACTGATGTGCTAGTCATAAAAAAGGATGATTTAATGATTTACATCAGGTCTAATGTAGGTGTTCATAAAAACTGAGTGTGAATTCCAACAGTACAAAATTATTTATTCAAAAACTTTTGGCCTTAAAACTCTTAGATAATTAGAAAAGCTTGGTATTAAAAATAATTATACTGCTTGCTCAAACATATAATCATGCAATGTTAGGATTAAAATGAAGTTTCCTGTGAACAAGTTAAGAATTGCATTTATGTAATTTAATAATGAAGAATATTACAGAGAAAATATACCACAAATGTTTTGCAATTAAAATATGTTATTGATGTAGGTGAGAAAAAATGCAATATTGCACCAGTGAAATGAAATAGATGAATGAAATGCTCTTTTGAGACTAGGCCCATTTCATTATTTTTAACAGATGCTAATTCCCAGAAGTGCTGCTTATATACATTTTTCATTTAATCTAGTATTACAGGGCTTTTTCTTTTTTATTATTTTACTCTTACAATGATAATAACTCTGGCCACTGTGTATATTCAGCTGTTCTCATAGTAACCAGTCTCACTTTGATGACTCAGACCCCATCCGTTTTCTTCAGTTATAAGACACAAGGCAAACACACACTATTTTTATCTAATCTACTATACCTTCTTAAATACCTGTCAACCTCTAAGCAATAAAAATAATATCAGAGGGTCAGAAAGAGGAGGACTTTCTCATTTTCACAATACAGGATCTTTATATACTAGTCCATTTATAGTTAATGATAAGAAATGTTTGTATAGATTTAGATTATGCATTTAATTAAGTATGTACCTATAAAGAGATCTGATTTCATCTAGGAGAAGCAATGCTAAATTTGAGGGCCAGTATCATAGTGCTATGCCTAAACCATAAAACAGTCTAGAGATATGCCTGCTTGGAACATCTGATATTGTATCACAATAGCCCACCAACAAAAGCTCACAAATGATACCACAAGTAGACAAAAACTTACTACAAATGTACACTAGCCTGTCATAATGTGATAAAATAAAGCAAAAAAAGTGTTTTTGCGAGGGTGAGTGTTGTACACCCCCCACCCCCATTTATGGACTCTGCCCTTACCACACAATTTTTATTCACAGTCTGAGACTGCTGTACCTGAGAGAAAGAAAGACAGCAGACAAATAGACAGACAGAATCAGGGGTCATGCGATCATGGATCCTATATAAGATCTTTCACCAGGAGGCTGGGGAAGTGGACCACCTTCTTCTTACAATAACACAAGCAACAAGAAAACAATAGCTGCCAACATGAACTGTTATACGTGGGCAACTGTGGCACAAGATCTTGTAATGTGAACTACTTTGGCAACTGTGGCACAAGATCTGGTAACGTGAACAAGTGACTGTAAACCCTAGTCACTATAGTACACACTCTTGGAACAAAGCCCTGACTTGAGATGATCTGGTTTTCTGATGCACTGATGTTATTTCTGTGATAGTCTCACTAAATCACAAAATTGATTAACTCGTCTTCTATACCTGAAAAGGTGTGTTAGTCGGTTGATTTCAGCATGGGTTTGTGAGTAGAAATGTTTGAGAGATCTGCAATGCTATTCATACACTAATGTGGGCTCTGGTGTTGAATTTGTCCTGGTGTCATGCTCTTTGCTGCATTTAATGGCATCAGGTACTTGAGAAACCTAGACTTGAGTGTGTATAATCTCACTGAATTTATTTTCCTTATCATTTCCGCCTTCTCATACAGCACAGCACCATGCACATTTTGTTAGTTTTGCTCTCAGATCTAAAGCACCTTCAATACTATCCTGTACCATACACCTCAATGTTGTTGCTCTAGAAATTTGGACAAAGCAAAACATAACAGAAAGAGTAAAAGCCTCAAATCAAAACAATGTTTAAATATTAGTCTTATTCACTTAAGAAGTAAATAGGAAACATATTTTCTTCAAAATGCTTTTTTGAATGATAAGAAATGTGAAACTCTAATGTCTATCATTATTTACTGGCTGTACTCCTCAGTGATTTACCAGAAAATCAAAAATCTTTATGAGGAACAGGGCAAAGATATTAGACAAAATCAGAAATGTTATGCAAAATTCTGGACAGTTTAGAGGTATGCTGTGTACATTGTAAGTAATCCCCTTTTATGATTTGCATAGACAAAACCAGTCTATCTCTGATCACACTGAGCATCACAGATATATGATATCACCACATTTCTGTCTCCTTTGGAGAATAGAGTGAAATTATTTTTTTGAGGTAACATATCACCAGCTGACATTACTGTATAGCAGTTTATGTTTTTCACTAACACAGAAAATATCTAGGTTTTCATAGATTTTAGACATACATTTTTTTATCAGTAATTTTATTAGTTACCACTTATAGAGCCATTATACTTCTTGGTACCTTACTGGAAGCCTTAACTCATGCCCTCATGAAGTAACTCTCGGAAATTGTGAATATGAATTACTTGTCATTTGTGATGAGGCACTTGTAATTTCTGACAAGGCACTTGTTGGTTAATTTGTCTCTCTCAAGAAATGTCTCTCTTTAGGCAATAAGTCACTTCTGAGTAGAATGTTACTAGTCTAGTCATTATGCCCTAGACACTGACTCAGACTGTCATTTTTTCAAATTCTCCCAGTCATGACATTTGCCCATCTGGTTATTGGATGAGATCTCAGGAGAGGCCTGGATTTGTGTTTGATTTTTCCTTATTACTGTGAAGATATGTGAAGATCCCGCGTGGTGGTGCTGCAGTAGCGTTGTCGCCTCACAGTAAGACGCTGACCGGTTCGACTCTCAGCTAGAGCGTCTTCTGCATGGAGACATGCATGAATGGGTGTACCTTTGTTGAAGGTTGTGCATTAGGGCTGGCAACTCAGCACATAAAAATCAACTGCCAATCATTTAGCGGACTGGAGTTCCGCTGTAGTGACCCCTAACCGGGAAAAGCTAAAAGACACAACAACAATAACAACAACAACAACTGTGAAGATAGGTGAAGGCCGCCAGCCTAGCCAGATAGAATTTTGTAGATAAGTCTGTGATTTGTAAATATTAATATAAGCCACAGGCTTGTTCTCTTAAATGGGAAAAATTGTGTTACATGTGGAACTGCAAAAATGTAACAATAGTGCACTCAGCTGTAGGCAGTTAATGGCTAGAATTTACATGTATAATTTATTTTATTGCTCTGGCTTCCTGACCAGCTGCAAGATCAAAAGGGCTATTAACCTCTGAGTTTCATCCTGGGAAAACAGAAAATTGTTAAGAATTATATAATGTGAAGCAGCACTGTGTTATCAATTTAAAGAGAGAGAGAATCAGAAAGCATTTAGCATTTGTCTTGAGAACATCCAACTCACCAGTATCTGTCTGTGTTCTGTATGTAAGTATGATCTTAGACTTCACTGTCTCTTTTAGGAATAGCTAGGAAATAGGAATATTAGACAGTTGTTTTCTGTATTGATGTCAGAACTGTTCTACTGTATTATTTTATGCATTTTCCTGTGTCTGAACTCTTTTGACTAACACTGTGTAGTAAGAAGTATTGGCTTGTATTTTTATTATTTATTATTAAATATTTTTAAACCCTTCAACTGTGGCTGTTTTGTGTAGAGATAAATTAAGCTGTAGAGTACATTGTGCATGTATATATATATATATATATATATATATATATATATATATATATATAGTGATACTGTACAAAGCCACTCCAAATAAACCTTGACGGTTGATTTTCACTTACCATTTGGGTAATAATATTGCACAGTAGAATTGGAAACCCTTTGATAAGGGCCTTTTTGGTAGCTGATAAATATTAGTGGGTGGTGGCAGTGATTTCAACCATATAGTCTGGGTAAAAGGGGCACAGCTGGAGAATCTGTGCCAGCCTTCCCCAGGAGTGTTTGTGTGATTGTAAGTAACTCTTATCTAAAAGTGTGTGTGTGTGTGTGTCAGCTACTTGAACAGGGACATAAAGCACTGGTTGGACAGAGAGGGTGTTGGAGGTTTTAGCTTGCCCACTAGGCTGAGATCTGGACCCTATAGCTGTGCAGTGGGGAGTCCTATTGGGGATCTGGAGAGAAGGGGAGAAACTATCCCCAGACTGACTGTGATCTTTGTGTGCTCTTAGGGGAAATTGTACTTTACTGCTTGTGTATTTGTTATTCTTCCCAATGTGGATGCCACTTACTAGTTTTAGTGGTGGGGACTGAGACTTCTTGATTGCTGGGCCAGTGCACGGGCATCACATATTAATTGTTTGGCAGTGGTGAGGTATCCACATCACATACTAATTGGTTGGTAAATACTAATTGGCTTGTAGTGGTTTGGGTAGTGTGAATTCCTGTAGCTTGTGTGCAGTGATCACGGAAGGTGTTTTGTACACTAAATCAACCACACAGTGAATACTCAGAGTTCAGATCACAATTGTTTTATTTCTTTTGTTAGCTTAGTTAGATAGGGAGAGCAAGCAAGCATGTCAGCAGAGTTGTATGGAAAGCTGACAAGGAGCCCATTGGTGGAGATGTGCCAGGCTAAAGGACTGGTGCAGGGAAATCTGACTAAGGCAAACATGATTGCAGCTTTGGTCACAGCTGCATCAGAAAACAGAAACCAGGAAGACAATCAAATGGGCCGTGGAGATGTACAACACTATGGGAATGGACAGCTTAACCTTTGTGCAGAGGATTTAAAAATCCATCTGGAGCTAAAGAGACTCGAGTTGGAGGGCAGGTGTTTGGAAATGGAAGCTGTGGAAAAGGAGCGGCAGAGGCAGCATGAGAAGGAGATGCTGACTCTTCACCAGAGTCATGGAGGTAATGGTGAAGGGAGTAACTGGACTCCAGAAGCACAAAAGGTCAGTAAATTTCTTCCGCAGTTTAAAGAGGGTGGATAATTTTGATAGTTTCATTCATATGTTTGAGAGGGTATGTAAACAGTATGATGTTGACCAAAGGCTCTGGATATGATTCCTGACCCCCTTACTCCATGCTAAAGCTGTAACTGTGTTGTATAAAATTTCTGATCATGAATGTTTTGATTATATTGCTGTTAAGAACTGTTTGTTAGAATTTTTTAAGTTAACACCTGAAACGTATAGGAAAAAGTTTTGTGAGCGTAGATGCAAGGCAGATGAAACTTTGTGTGAATATGTTGCTGAACTGAGCACTTTTTTTCATAGGTGGGTGAGTGGATGTCAGGTCAACACTTTTCAAGGGCTGGCAGACCTTTTGGTGTGGGAAAAAACCCTAAGCACTTTGCCTGAGGACATGAGGCTCTGGTTAGCTGATAGACAATATGCTACTTCAGAGGAGTTGGGGAAGAAGGAAGACCTATACCTAGCAAGCAGGACATCCCTGCACTGGAAAGGGACCCTCAGTACTGCTCATGAGTCTAAAGGAACCCATGGTGGGCAGCCCAAACTGCCCCAACAGAATCTACCAGTAGCAGGGGAAGCCACTAGTCTGGGCACACGTCCAGGACCTAGGGTTAAATGTTTTGAATGCAACCAGTGGGGCCGTGTGGCATACAGATGTCCATGGAGGCAAGGTGGGGAACAAAGGATGAGGGAGGCAGTAAGTGGGAAAGGCAAAATGCCAATAGTAGATTGTATTGAGAGAAGAGGGGATATCAAACTAACATCCTGCAGATGTCCAGACAGGGAAGGATTTTGATGAGGCAGT
Source organism: Protopterus annectens (assembly GCF_019279795.1). Classification (NCBI taxonomy): domain Eukaryota; kingdom Metazoa; phylum Chordata; order Ceratodontiformes; family Protopteridae; genus Protopterus; species Protopterus annectens. Next base: position 973,027,747 of record NC_056748.1, on the reverse strand, counting down.
ATTATGTATTAATGCAGTTACATGCCATCAGGCTTTGAGACAAGTATGTGGTTCTGGTAGCCTGGGGATACCCAGACAGACTGCATACTTGCAGTCAGTACTGGTGAGGTAGTTACTTCAGGGAGGAAGCTATGCTGTAGCAGTGAGACTGAAGGTAAGCCACAGTTGCTTGTGGGTATTGATGTTCCCTTGGACAGATGGACTGCAAAGGTAGAGGTGAGTAATAGTACCCAGGCTGACAGTGAGGCATCACTGTCAGAGGATGCCAGACTTCCTGTGGAAGAGGAGCTGGGAAGGGTTATAAAAAGACAGTTGAGACAGGTTCAGCTCTCTGACCCTACAATGCATGGCCTGAGGCAGGTAGCTAGTGAGGCACCTGATTCTCAAGGGAAGGGGGAATCTGTATATTGGGACAAAGGGTTACTGTATAGAGAGTGGACACCTGAGAGAGGGCTAGAAGTTGAGAGAGTACAGCAGTTGTTAGTGCCTAGAGCCTACTGTCTGGTGCTTCTAGCCATAGCCCATGATATTCCCTGTGCAGGTCATATGGGCATAAAACATACAAGGAAACATATTATGCAGAACTTTTATTGACCTGGAATTTCCAGAGATATAACAGGGTACTGCAAGACCTGTGAGCAGTGCCAAAATGTAGGCAAGGCAGGAGACAAGGTGAGAGCTCCTTTGATGCCTTTGCCTGTGACTGAGGAGCCATTTCAGAGGGTAGCTATGGATATTGTGGGGTTTCTGAGTACCCCAAGTTCCACAGGGAAAAAGTATATCCTAGTGGTAGTAGATTATGCTGCAAGATACCCTGAGTTAGTGGCTTTGTCCTCTATTAAGGCAGAAAAGGTGGCAAATGCTTTGTTTGACATTTTCAGCAGGGTAGGTTTTCTAAAAGAAATACTGACTGGCAGAGGTTCCAATTTTATGTCAGACCTGCTGGCTTGTCTATAGAACTACTGTGGGGTGAAGCACCTGAGGACCACCCCTACCATCCACATACTAATGGTCTTGTTGAGAAGTTAAACTCTACAATTAAGTCCATGCTATGGGCATTTGCAGATCAGTTTGAGAGGAAATGGGACAAATATTTGTCCCATCTGTCATTTACTTACAGAGAGGTTCCCCGGGAATCCATTTTTTTTACCCTTTGAGTTATTGCATAGGCATAGGGTGAGGGGACCTCTAGATTTAATTTAAGATGAGTGCAAAGGTGAGTATGAATCTTACAAGAAGTCTGTTGTGGCATATGTCCTAAACCTCAGGCCAAGGCTCAGGGAATTCATGGGCTTGGCCCAGTAGAACCTGGCAGAAGCTCAACAACAGAAAAGGGTATGGTATGACAGGAATGTTCGAGCTAGAGAGTATGCTATAAGGCAGCAGTAATAGTTCTCATTCCTCTCAGACACAACAAGCTGCAAGCAGCTTGGGAGGGACCCTACAAGGTGGTAAGGGAGGTAAGTGATTTTTACTACATGGTAGAACTGCTAGGCAGGAGCACAAATTGTACTGAGTTAACATGATGAAACCTTACCATTATAGGGAGGCCCTTGTGCTGAGTATTTGCAGTGGGTTGCCAGAGGCGTCTCAGGGAGATCTGGTCACTGATCTCCTCAGTGAGGCTCGAACTGACATCTCGGTGGAAGGGGTAGCAATGTCTCAGCAGCTATCTCCTACACAAGTTAGAGAAATCTGAACAGTGTTACAGGAGTTTGGGGACATGTTCATTAGGAAACCAGGGTGCACCCACAAGGTGCAGCACCAGGTGGACACAGGACCCCAAAGGCCTATTAGGCAAGGCCCCTTATAGGCTGCCTGAGAGAGTCAAACAGACTCTGAGGGAGTAGATACAGGAGATGTTGTAACTAGGGTTAGTTCAAGAGCGCAACAGTTCCTGGGCCTCCTCAGTGGTGGTGGTGCCAAAGAGGGATGACAGAACCAGGTTCTGTGTGGACTCCAGGAAATTAAATATTCACACAGACTCAGATGCTTACCCCATGCCTAGGACACAGGAGGCCCTTGAGCAACTGGGTGGGGCTAAGTATTTTACAACCATTGAACTTACCAAGGGTTACTGGCAGGTGCCCCTGACTCCCAGTGCTAGATAGTAGTCAGCCTTTGTGACTCCTTTTGGCTTGTATAAGTTCACAAAGATGCCTTTTGGGATGAAAAATACCTTGAAAACTTTCCACAGGCTGGTAGACCATATCCTAGCAGGAGCAGGAGGGTTTGCCTTTGCTTACCTTGGTGATATTGTCATCTACAGCCATTCCTGGTAAGAGCACCTTCAACATGTCAGGGAGGTGTTGGGCAGACTACAGAGAGTAGAATTGACCATTAAGCCCAGCAAATGTCAGGTGGGTATGGCAGAGGTCTCCTACCTGGGACATAGAGTGGGGAGTGGTAAGATCAGGCCAGAACCTGGCAAAGTAGAAGCCATTCAGACATGGCCTGCACCTGTTACCAAAAAGCAGGTGAGGGCATTCTTAGGGACAACAAGTTACTGCAGAAAGTTTGTCCCTAGTTACAGTACCATAGCTGCCTCCTTCATTGACCTGACAAGGAAAAACAGGTAGATAAGGTAGTGTGGACTCCAGCATGTGAGATGGCATTCCAGAAGCTTAAAGAAGATTTGGGAGGACCTCCTGTGTTAACCAGCCCAGATTACTGCAAATACTTTGTTATGCAGGTGGATGCTTTGAACCATGGGGTGGGGGCTTTACTTAGCCAGATTTCTTCAGAGGGAGCAGAACACCCAGTGGTTTATCTCAGTAGTAGGCTTCAACCTACAGAGGAATGCTATGCAGCTGTTGAAAAGGAATGTCTAGCCATGGTGTGGGCACTGCAGAAACTTCAGCCTTATTTGTATGGAAGAAAATTCACTTTAGTGACAGATCACAATCCCCTAACATGGTGAAACAGAATCAGCCAGCAAAATGCCAAGTTGCTACGATGTAGCCTAGGGTTGCAAGCATATGATATGTCAGTGCAGCACCACAGTGGGATTAGCAATGCCAATGCAGATGGGCTCTCAGGACAGGGAATTGGGTAAGGTATACTCAGATAGACCTAACCCTCTCAAGCAATGTTTCTCAAGGATTACTTGAAAAACTAGCTTGAATTCTCTGGGGGGGGGGGGGTGGGTATGTGAAAATAGGTGAAGGCTGCCACCCTAGCCAGATAGAATTTTGTAGATAAGTCTGTCATTTGTAAATATTAAAATAAGCCACATGCTTGTTCTCTTAAATGGGAAAAAATTGTGTTAAATGTGGAACTGCAAAAATGTAACAACAGTGCACTCTGCTGTTGGAAAGCTGATAAGTCAAGCATTGTGTAATTGTTTGATGTCAAAACTCGGAGCCAAGATGTCTAAATGAAGGAATTCTTCCTATTGTTTTGAGGTCAGAGTTAATGGCTAGAATTTACATGTATAATTTATTTTATAGTTTTGGCTTCCTGACCAGCTGCAAGATCAAAAGGGCTATTAACCTCTGAGTTTCTGTTAGCCTGTGAAAATAGAAAATTGTTAAAAATTATGTAATGTGAAGCAGCATTGTGTTATCAATTTAAAGAGAGAGAGAATCAGAAAGCATTTAGCATTTGTCTTGAGAACATCCAACTCATCAGTATCTGCCTGTGTTCTGTGTATAAGTAGGATCTTAGACTTCAGTGTCTCTTTTAGAAATAGATAGGAAATAGGAATATTAGACAGTTGTTTTCTGTATTGATGTCAGAACTATTCTACTGTATTATTTTATACATTTTCCTGTGTCTGAACTCTTGACTAGCACTGTGTAGTAAGAATTATTGTCTTGTGTTTTTATTATTTATTATTAAATATTTTTAAACCTTTCAACTGTGGCTGTTTTGTGTAGAGATAATTTAAGCTCTAGAGTTTGTTTGTTTGTGTCTTTCGGCTTTTCCCGGTTAGGGGTCGCCACAGCGGAACTCCGGTCCGCTAATGATTGGCAGTTGATTTTTACATACCGGCTTGCCAGGCCTGATGCACAACCTTCAACAAAGGTACGCCCATTTACACATGTCTCCACGCAGAAGATGCTCTAGCTGAGAATCAAACTGGACAGCGTCTTACTGTGAGGCAACAACGCTACCGCAGCACCAACACCACGAATGTAATTTAAGCTGTAGAGTACATTGCATATATATAGTGATACTGTACAAAGCCACTCCAAATAAGCCTTGACTGTTCAGTTGCACTTACCATTTGGATAATAAAATTGCACAGCAGAAGTGGACACCCTTTGATAAGGGCCATTTTGGTAGCTGATAAATATTAGTGGGTGGTGGGAGTGATTTCTACTGTATAGTCTGGGTAAAAGAGGCACAGCTGGAGAACCTGTGCCAGCCTTCCTCAGGAGTGTCTGTGTGGTTGTATATAACTCTTATCTCAAAGTGTGTGTTTCAGCTACTTAGACAGGGATATGAAGCATTGGTTGGACAGAGAGGGTGCTGGAGGATTTAGCTTGCCCACTAGGCTGAGATCTGGACCCTATAGCTGTGCCAGTGGGGATTCTTATTGGGGATCTGGAGGGAAAGGGAGAAACCAGCCCCAGACTGATTGTGATCTCTGTGTGCTCTTAAAGGAAATTGTACTTTACTGTGTGTGCATTTGTTATCCGTCCCAGTGTGGACACCCCTCACTCGTTTTAGTGGTGAGGATTGAGGCTCCTTGATTGCTAGGCCAGTGCATGATTGTCACAACTACCACACCATCATCAGTTAGGATTACACTGGCATCTCAGTTTTGCAGATGTGGCAATAGTCATACCTGCTGCCGCCCATCTTTTTTCAGCATCTAACTTGAGATGGACAGTCTGACCTGGATGCAACTCAGGCTTGGACATGAATGTGTTTTTGTCACAAAAATATGTATATGCAGCTTTGCCCCTTTGCCATTTGGATCACATTCTCAAATGGAATGGTGTTGGGGGTGTGGCAGAGATGGTGAACTGTTACCAGCACAATAATTTTGCTTTGCTTCATTTTGGTTATTCTGACAAGAATTTATATACTTCAGATTCAAAGAAATAGTTTTCATGGTTAATTTTATCAATTTAAATTACATGTGTATTAATATCTGGAAAAAATAGTTATTTGTGTTTTTTCTAATTCAATATCTTGTCAGAAATTCTGCAAGCAGTTTTACTCATGAACCACTTGAAGGTTACTTCTCAGGTGACTTGGATAAAGAAGGAATTACAATCTATCCTTACAAGTATCTAGGATCTTTCAGTCAAAATAAATAAACCTGAGTGTAAAATGGATAACATAAAAGACTGTATAAAACAACTGGACTTGCTAAATGAAGTTATTAAGAAGCAATCAGTTTATTTCTAAGTTCATAGATCTTGTGATACTTTTAATAAATAATACTTATAAAGGACAAGGATATCTATCCAAAATTCATAAGACACTTGAAGAAACAAGTAACTATACCAATAATAGTTATTGGCATTATTATAATCAAGTTAATCAAAAGGATCCTGATAAAAAATGAAAAAGAAATTATCCTTTTATCACCCACCCTTGCTACCAACTCAGTTCAGTGGAAACTATATGCATAGAAATTTCTACATAGATCCTTTCTAACCCCTCATGGATTAGAACTAATATATAAGAAACATATAGATTGTTGGTGATGTAAAATCTGTACAAAAGCAGATTGGGAACACATGTTTTTTGATTGTCATTCACTGAATAAATACTGGTTTGAAATTAATTATTTTGTTCAAACAATTTTTAATGATACTTTTTCAGTTAATCAAGTCACTAGTTTTGTTTAATGTACCCATACCACAATGTGTAAAATATCCTTTACTGTGGACATTGCTTGTCATTGCATGTAAAGCCATGACAACTTACTGGAAGAATAAAGCACAACCAATTTTTTAAGATTTCAAGAAAATTGCAGCCTTCATGTCTCAAATGGAAGTACCAACCATAAAGAAAAGAACTGATAAGACAACATCATACATCATTTATTGGCAGGAAGGTGACAAAATATTGGACAAAACAAATTCATCTGATTAGTCAGCACAGCATCCTAATACGAATTGCATATTGTATATGGAAATGTGATGTTATATATTGTATACTTAGGCAATTGTATATAGTTTATTTTGTAAATAGTTAACTAGTTGATTAAGTTATATTATTTTTGTTTCACTATTTATGGTTCAATCTATTTGAAGACATGGAAAAAATTTAATAAAAAATTATTTGAGTAAAAAAAGAAGCAATAAGTTCAGAGCTCCACAATAGAGGATGCAGTAAGTGACATGGATGGAAAATAGACTGAGAATGAAAATCATGTTGAATTTATCCTAACACAGAATAATTTGCTTCTGGAAAAGGTAGATGACTTAGAATGCAGGTTCAGAAGGAATACTATCAGAATTTATGGAATACCAGAGAAGGAGGAAGGAGGCAACATGATGCAGTTCTTAAACAACTAGCTATCAAATGGAATGTTTTGGGGTAGCATCATTGTCTGAGATACTGGGATGGTAGTTCAAATCTGGCAACTCAAATTAGTCAAGCTGGAATCACTCTGGCTGCACTATGTGGCACTGTTTTTTTAAGACAATAGAGCTGTATGTAGATTTGTCTGCTTAAGAATTGTCTTAGATCTTTGTTCTGCTCTATCAGCAGCATTGTTTGATTGCAGATAATGTGAAATTGTTAAAACTCTCAAGAAATAAAACTGAGTTCATTGTCAGTGATATATGTAACTACATGTAAATTGCACATTGTGGGTGCTGCATCAAATACTTTTGGCTAAAATCAAAGAATTAAACAACATTAATTTCATGAAACTTTAATGTTACTCTGACCTAGGAGTGAGGTCCATTCCTATCATGGTATTAGAAACCCAAAAGATTTGGAAAAATTAATTATTGGCAAGCTTGGTCAGAATCCATTATATGGAAAATGTACCTTAAACTGAGATATGACTTGATGGCTAGCTATCGTACATAACTTGACTATGTTAAAATCTCCTGAATAATAGGGAATTATGTTGACTCACCAAACTTAGTTTTAGCATTGGTAGTAAGTTCAAAAACTTTCTGCCAAAACTAACACTGCTGAACATAAGATCACCTAATGTGGGGGGACCCCTCACAGCCCCCAAACTTATAGAAACAAGATTTGAGGACCCACAGCAATGGAGGAAAAGGAAAACTCCACTGTTGGAGGTTAGTTTAGGTGAACAGTGCTAGCACATTTTATGTCTGGTGAAACTAACTTCATCGATTCAACACATTCCCGAATAATAGTCCCATTGTATTCATGCAGCTCAGCTACAATTCTTTACCATGGCTCATTTGGTAATGGAGATACAGTCAGGGGCTCTGTCCTTCTCTCCTTTGAGAAGGTTACTATTCAATAAAGAATAGACAATCAGATACAAGCTTGGTTTTGCCAGCTTTGAAACTTGGCCACCACATAGACATTTCTCTTTACGCTCTCACTCTAACTGCCCTTCGCCAACCCATTATGCCTTTTATTTGCCATATAGCTATCCATCTATATGTGTAGGTCTGTATATGTATATATATATATATATATATATATATATATATATATATATATATATATATATATATATATATATATATATATATATATATATATATATATATATATGTGTGTGTGTGTGTGTGTACATGAGGAGTAGACCTATTCTGTGACTTGTTAGACAAAAATGTAAATGAAATGGCAGTAGTCATATTAGTTCAGAATTAAAACAAAAAGGGGAAGCACACATAGACATAGGATGGTTGGCACTGAAGGCACTAACTGGAAACTATGAATTTACTAAAAGAAAAAATAAATGAAGATACAGATAAAATGGTCACACACCACTGGTAGTGTAAGGAGGAAGGAATGCACTGATTGTAGTAGCAACTACTCTAGGCAAACTGCCCGATTATACCAGTTTATTTGATATTTCAGAAAATCAGACAAGACAGAGGAGTATTAAGACTATTAAGTTAATAAAATGGAAGAACCCTACAGGGATGCAGGGAGATCATGCAAACTCTACATAGCCATTAACAGGACGTCAGGATCAAACCTTTCACCTTGTACATGAGAAGCAAAGACTTTAACCATTATGACAACTCTGCCATATACCACTGGATAAGCGTAAGGCTGTGGGACATATAATAGCTGAGGTAATTAATAATTAGCTAATTAATGATGACCTAAAAGACTTTCAGTTTATTGATCTTAGTCAGTTTAACTTTAAAAAGGCATGTCTGTTTAACAGTACATATATATTTTTGTGTAAATATTACTGAGGCCCTGAATCAGGGTCAGTCAGCTCATACTGCTTACCTGGCCATTGTTTTTGATATTGGTAAACTCACTTTACTCAACATAGCCACCACCCTGCTATCCTTGGATTGTTAAGCATCTCACTGATAGAACCTATGATGTAAAAGTTGGAAACATGTCACAAGTGCTTTCTCTTAGGGTTGAGTCTTTGCCCCCCCCCCCTTTCTGGCATGTAGTTTTCTGATGTAAAAGTAAACATTTGAGGACTGTGGCTAACTAAGTTTGGCAATGACTGCAAACTTGGTATAGTTGTCAAATCACCTTTAGATACCTAAATTTTCCATACCTGGTGTATGTATTACAGACTTACTCTCAGTGCCAAAGAAATGCAGGATAGGCACCACTGAAAAGTGCAGCAGACCTTCTTCTTACTGTATCAACAACACACCCCTGTAAACAGATGCAGATATCAGAAGTGAATTTCCTCTGGATCCAGAGACAACTTAGTTCCACATTAGTTGTTCCTTATTAGACTATTTCATATAATGACCCGTGTGCACAATATAAGAAAGGAACAACTTTTAGAGTACAAGAAACACAGCAGTACAGTGTAGCAGAAATAAATACAACACAGACCAATGACAGAGCTGTAGAGAAGTAAGTCAGTACAAGTCACATGTACCTGCAATATGCATACAACAGACAATACAGAAAGTCAAGGAACAGCCATGATCACATTAAATAAAGAAGTAAACCTGGTATTAAACCCAGGATCATTAATAGTATATTAACAAATGAGATATATAAAAAGATAATGATGAAGCTAGAACTGCAGAAAGACAAGATAGAAGCAAGTACATACAATTCAAATGAATAATTATTTATTTATTTATTTATTTATTTATTTATTTGCAGTTTGTTAACCGGGAAAGTCCATTGGGCTGAGAAGAGCCTTTTTTCAATGGAGGCCCGGAGAAAAAAGCTCCATGTACATACATTCAAATAAAAATCAACTGGACTTACAACACAATTAATTCAAAATTATTACAATTGTAAAAAAAAATCAGCAAGAGTTAATACATAGAATCATGCAATACAAATTATACACAGCTTAAAGAACTGATGAAGGCATATTGGAGTAGAGATGGAAGCAGCAAAAACATTTGTATGGTGTGCCTTGATGATAGATTCAGCACCAACATGAAATAAAGGACATTCTGAACAGGTGGAATGCCAGAGGCTATGCTATCAAGGTGAGAAAGGGACATTAGTAGTTATAAGAGAGAGAGATGAAGAAAAAGAACATGGCTGGTGATGGTTAGAATTTTGAGAGAGAAAGTTTGACTGAAGTTGGACTAGGTGGGAGGTTGTTAGGTGGGGAGAGAGCAGGAGCATTCCCAAGAAGAACAGAGATACGATTGCAGCAAGGTCTTAAAAATGGAGTGGTTTTGAGTGGTTTGGATTTGTGGAGGAAGTGCATTCCATTTTTGTGCTACAGAAAATGACAACAGAAATTGCCCAGGACTACGTTGTGGTTTATGAACTTCAAGGAGATTCTGATTATTGCACCTGAGAGATCAGTCAGGGAGATGCAAAGTTAGGATAGAGGTGAGGGAAGGGCAGTGGGATGGATTGAGAATAAGATTCTGAGCAGTGGAGAGCTGAAAGTAAAGGAGATAGTTTGGGAGTTCCAGTCAGTTCAAGGCACATAAGGCAATACAGTGGTGTGAGGAGGATTTGGAGTTAGTGGCAAACTTGGAGATTTTATTATAGCAGGCTGCCAATTTGAATTTAAGGGTGGTTTGAAGATTAGTAAGTGGTAGAGAGGGTAAGCTTAGTCATAGAGCTAAGGTAGCGATTATGGTGATAAAGCATTCCGAGCTTCTGGTGGGCTTGTTGATGTTAGTTTGAAGGTGAATGTCAAACTTTAGATGTTCATCAATAAAGATGCCTAGAAGCTTAGTGTGGGGGACTATTTCAATGGAAGTTAAGTTTTGGCTTACGATAGAGAAGGTATTCTTATCTATTTTGATGTTTTTGGATGGCGTAAACATCATAATTTTGGTTTGAGATACATTGAGAGCTAGATGATTGTTTAACATCCATGTCTCAGTGCTGTGAAAGATGGCTTGGGTTAAATGCATACGTTTGGGGAGAGATTCAGTGGAACAGATGATGGTGGAATCATCAGACTATTGCACAAGATTAGTGTCTGGGATATATTGATGAAAGTCATTAATGAAGATGTTGAATAGTAAAGGACCCAGGATTGAACCTTGGATGACACCTGTTAGAATGTTGAGGTAGGAAGAGGTACAATTTTTTCCACTTGATGGCCTCTTTCCTCTTTGAGAGATAACTGGAAAACCAATTGATGTAGGAGGAGGAGGAAAGGTTAAGTTGAGAGAGGTTGGACGGGTGGAGGCTATGGGAAATGTTATTGAAGGCCTTGGATTGATCTAGGAGGAGGCTAGATATGATATTAGTGGAGTCACGGGCATGGTTAATATTATCAAAGAAGGAAAGAAGGGCAGTGGTGGTGCTGTGTCCAGTTCCATTACCTATCAAAGTCTTTTTGAAGAAGATATCAGAGTAAAAGGCAGACTAATAAAAGCACTTTTTCATAAGCTATTTACAAAATAATCCTATCTACTGAATAATAATCAAACAAAGAATCTGGACTAGTAAATATAGCTTACTACACTATAGTAGTAGAGATATATGAGACAATAGTGGAGAGTGTGAAAAAGACAGACAAATTAATTCATCATAAAAAGACTATAAAATACATATGAAACAAATATAGTGTGCTTGGCCTTTTCGAATGAATACAAAGCAAATAAGAGTGGTCTTATACAAATATCAGCCTGGTAAAGGGAATACTGAACTGGTTTATATAGGTATCATACAGGAAGGAGTATCTATTAGATTTTACAGATGACTATTCCAGACTTGTAGTGATAGACCAACACTTTTCACACCATTGTATCAGCTCTTTATGTCTGCAAATGGAACTACACCTTGAAAAAATATGAAGTAGGTCTGCAATGGAATCCCTCCGCTAGAACTCATTTGGAAGATGACACATAACTAGTTTTTAAGAGCCATGTAGATGTTGTGCAACAAAACATATTGTTGATGTACAAATTTGGAGTAGACTAATGATTTAAACATATTTTGCAGGCTGAGAGCCAATCTGAGTAAATGCAAAGCTGTTTAAAATGTAAAAAAGCACTAATGAGATATGCATATCTTTGAATAAAAGGTAGAATTTAACACTTAGCCATAAAGTAACAATAAACTGTTACTTTCTGGGTTAATATAGCCAAATGAGAAGTAGGCAAGACTTTGGGACAATATAGTTAAATAATTTTGAAAATTTGGATGTTATTTTAACTAAGTTAGTGTTTGCTAAGATTCTGTCAGTCTTTTGAGACTGAACTTGGAATTAGATTAGCATTCTCAGTTATACAGAATCGCCAAAGGTACTGGATCATTGGAAAAAGATTAATACTGAGACGATTAAGATATGTCAAGAGTGAGAGAAAGGGATTGCAAAAGCACAAAGTCATTAAACAGGTTAATTTCTGTAAAAGGTTTTGCAGGTCTAGAAATAAAAAAAAAATAATATAAGAAGGATGCTTGGCAAGGGTCTATATCACATCATTGAAAGCACATGTGTTCGAATGACGTGATATTGAACTGGGAAGTTTGAAATGCAAGAATTTTGAACACACATAACAGTGATTTTTTCCCCCAGGGAAAAAAAAAATCACTGTTCCGGTACAAAAATAAAAAAGCATGTACACTTCAAACTTTTACTAATGTGGGGGGCTTCACCCCCCACACCAACCCCTACTTAAATATACCACCTCCAAGATCACACCACAGTGGAGGAAATAGCAAAGCCGCAGAAATGGCCCACCAAATTTTTTCCCTGGGAAAAAAAATTGGTGTTCCGTGGCTTCACTATTTTCACATTTCGAACTTCCCGGTTCGATGTTACTGCGTTTGGACACCTGTGCATTCTAATTCCTGATATAGACCCGTTTAGCAATGTAGTATGAAGATATGCCTATGAAATGAGCAGAATTAAGGGGTATACCAGAATTTTAAATAAAGGCCTTAGTTGTACAAACACATATTTGGGTTTTATTCTGTTGCGTTTTAAACTGATGTGAGATACTTAACAATTTCACAGTTCGGGAAGTATTCTGAAAAGATAGATTTGGAAGTTTTATTTTAATTTAATTTTAACCTCTAAGAGGCTGTTGATAATAACCATGGGAATATGATTATTCATTCAGAATTCCAGTACAACTTTATTAGTAGATTATAAAGTCCAGTGATAAACGTGAAATCAAAATATTACCAAAAAATAGGACAGTGGACTATGATGTTTGCAGATGACATTGTGATCTACAGTGAGAGTAGGGAACAGGTGGAGGAGACCCTGGAGAGGTGGAGGTGCAGGACTAAGACAGAATATATGTGTGTGAATGAGAGGGAGGATAGAGGAATTCTGAGGATGCAAGGAGTAGAGCTGGCGAAGGTGGATGAGTTTAAATACTTGGGAACAACAGTTTAGAGTAATGGTAAGTGTGGAAGAAAGGTGAAGAAGAGAGTACAGGCAGGATGGAGTGGGCAGAGAAGAGTGTCAGGAGTGATTTGTGACAGACGAGTGCCAGTAAGAGTGAAAGGGAAGGTCTACAAGAGGGTAGTGAGACCAGCTATGTTATATGGGTTGGAGACAGTGGCATTGACAAAAATGCAACAGTCAGAGCTGGACATGGCAAAGTTAAAGATGTTGAGATTTGCAATGGGTGTGACGAGGGTGGACAGGATTAGGAATAAGTATATTAGAGGGTCAGCCCAGGTTGAAAGGTTTGGAGACAAAGCCAGAGAGGCAAGATTACGTTGGTTTGGACATTTTCTGAGGAGGGATGCAGAGTATATTGGGAAAAAGATACTAAGGATGAAGCTGCCAGGTAAAAGAAAAAGAGGAAGGCCTAAGATAAGGTTTATGGATGTGGTGAGAGAGGACATGCAGGTGGTTGGTGTGACAGAGCAAGATGCAAAGGACAGGAAGAAATGGAAATAGATTATCTGCTGTGGCAACCCCTAATGGGAACAGTTGAAAGAAGAAGAAGAAATTAATTTTAATTGATGTGGGCCTTGCTGAAATGTTACAATTAAATTTACTCAAGCTTTTAAGTCAACTTTAATGCTATTCATAATGGAATCAAAATTAGTATGGAATGTAAAATGGAATATCCTGTGTATATTTTACACTACATAATTTTAGTTTGTTTAGAATTACATTGTATAGGAGAATATGAAAGAATTAGTCATAACATTTGCTCTGGGATTTAAAGAGATTTTCTCTGCCTGTACTACTTGCCAAAAGATGTAGGGGCATTAGTGTGATGGAGAAAATCTAAGATTCAGAGACATGGCAAAGGCACACAGAATAAAACACCAAATTAGCAGCTCATTACCTTGCCTCTGACTCAAAGACTGCTTTATCAGGTTCTTGATCATACTCATGTCCACCCTACCAGACCACACATCATGATAGCACAACCACCCTAAACATGTACACACACAGACACATACACACATGCACACACTCACAAAAACACACACAGACACACACACACACACACACACACACACACATATATATATATATATATAAATATATATATATATATATATATATATATATATATATATATATATATATATATATACAGTCAGGCTCCCATATTCACAACACACACGCGCATACACACACACACACACACACACACACACACACACACACACACACACACACACACACGCACAGACATATACAGTCAGGCTCCCATGCTCACACACATACACATACACGCACAGGCACACACACACACACACACACACACACACACACACACACACATGTGCTCATGCACACACACACACACACACACACACACACACACACACACACACACACACACAAACATATACAGTCAGGCTCCCATCTCCCATGCTCACACACGCGCGCACACACATACACACACACACACACACACACACACACACACACACACACACACACACACACACACACACACACACATATGCAGTCAGGCACCAATGCTCATACTTGCAAATTAATGTTCATAAAAGCCTCAGCAGCCTTGCCAAAATCGAGTATATGAATTTTAAGGAGTGTGGCCACCCTAAAAAGCCTTGGTCGCTACACAGACACACACACACACACACACACACACACACACACACACACACACACACACACACACGCACACATGCGCACACACACACACACACACACACACACACACACACACACACACACACACACACACACACGCACACATGCAGTCAGGCACCAATGCTCATAGTTGCAAATGAATGATTATAAAAGCCTTTGCATTATATGGGCTTACTTTCCCCCAGGAAATAACATAGTTACTGCTAAAGAACTTTTTTTCTTAGGCATCCAGCAACATCTCACTTCAGATAATCACTTTTTGAGACCTGAATATTGATTGCAAACTACTGACAGCAGCAGTCGTCCTAAGGTCTTAAATCAATATGGCTTCATTCAACTTATTTCAACTCCCACAAAGTGCAACAAAAACTCTGGTATAGTATCTACCTCATACAAGATTCTCTTTAACAACCCAAACAAAATCCATCACCCACCCATCTTCAAAATATGGTGTCATAAAGCTAACTAGAAACAGCATCAGTATAACCTCTCTCGTAACTTTTCCTCTATTACTAAGGACCAAGTCATCACAGCACTAAAATCAATCAACTGGTGGACTCTTTAAACTATTCCGCTTGATGAAACTGTAAGTTTGCTAAACTCCGTTTTCCTTACCATACTAAATAAACTAGTCCCAGTATGAACCAAAATAACTAAATCAAATCCATAACCCTGTCTACCAAAAATAACTACATTTGCCCATGAAAGGAGAGACAGAGAAGTACAGAAGCAAGTTGGCCATTGATATTATACGTTTCTCAGAAACTCCACTAAAAATCAAATCAAAACTGATGTTAAAAAACTACAGTATTGATATACAGGTGACAAATTATAACTTCAAAGCTTTTTGTACTACAACCAGCCAGGTGCTAAAACTTGGACATAAACACAACCTACACCTACTTCATCTGACCCAACTAACTGCATAGATGGTAAATTCAATGCCTACTTCATCTAGACAGTATCGTCTCTTTGGCACAGGTTCCTCTCCTCCCTTATTATTCCCAAACTACTTGTACTTAAACCGGTCTCAAGTTCTACAGTCAAAAAGACTTATTACAAACCTAAACCAGCCATCCTCACCCCTGACAACATACCATGTGAGAATTTAAACATTTCTTCTGATGCCCTAGGTGTTCTTATCTCTATTCTAATCAACCACTCCAACTCTGAAAGCTGTATCCAAACCCAGTGGAAAATGTGTTACATTCTTCCACTCTATAAAGGTGGAAATTCAAGTGAGTTGTCAAACTTCAAACCTAGATCTATACTGTCCCTACTCTCAAAACTTATGGCAAAGTGTATCCAGTCTGAACTACTTAGCCTTCTCACTTATAATTGCCTTCATTCCCCTACACAACACAGTTTCCATCCTTTTGTAGTACATGTACGTCTCTGTTTGAATCAAAACTCTAAAAACTTACTCTCAGTGCTTTTTTGAGATTTACCCAAAGCTTTTGACATGGTATCCCTCCAGAAACTGCTTCAAAATCTAGCTTGACTAAGAAACGTGAATCTTCATGGTCTTGGTTCTCCAACTACCTCTCAAATAGGAAACAGGCAGTAAAATGGCAAAATGACATTTACCCCTTTTTCCCATTACAGAGCATGCCCCTCAAGGATCCATTTTAGGTTCAGTGTTGTTCAATATAGTTATTAATGATCTCTAGCCAGCTTCTGAAGAAGCCACTATCATAAAGTACACAGACAACTTGACAATCATCCATTATGCTAAAAGCACAGATAAATGAAAACAACTCAACCTCGAAGTCTTTCTCCAACATACAGTGCAGGCTGTCTAATTCACAGATACTTGTTAACCTTACAAAGTCAAAATTGATCCTACTTACCAAAAAAGCATTCAACTGACTTCAAAAATAAATTCAAAATCACTTATTTTAACAGCACCAACATACAACTAGTAACTCAGGCTAAACATTAAGAAGTCACTATTGACAAAAGCTTAACATTTAATCACCGTAGGAAACAAACAATAAAAACACCTAACAAAAGTTAAATGCACTCTATGGAATCAAATAATACCTCACAGTTAATACCTGAAAAAAATATTTCTCAGTCCCTTCGCATCCTTACACTACTTTACGCTAGTCACATCCTGATTAACCTACAATCCACTCAGTTCTCATTCTTGGAACAGTGCTATAATAAATTGGTGAAATTTGCTGCCACTATAATAAGCTGGTGAAATTTGCTGCCAATTATCATCAGTATAGGACACATCACTGTCTGGCCCTAAAAACTTTAATTGTTAAAGGTAAGGCATTGCCTTACACTTTCCCAACCAGTCACTTCCCATAAATTAATTTATTATCCAGAAAAATGCCCAAGTTTGAAAAATATTCTCTAACATTATAACACAAGTAGACAATTGAGATACATTGGTAAAATGTTAAGTGTTACAAAACTAACATCAAAGCTAGTGACATCTTGTACTCATCTTTCCCAGCTAAAATTTGGATTACCTTCCTCTCACACTAAGAAAGGCAGTGGACACCTACTCTTTTAAAGCACAAACAAGAGAATGCCATAAATATGTCTGGCTTTGTACATGCACAAATCCTGGATGATAACTGTCCCACCCCCTTACTTTCTTCTGTTCTTTCCAAGTATGCTAGGTGAATGGATGGTCAGAGTGGTAAACCCTATTCATAAGGGCGGACCATCAAATGACCCTGAGAACTACATACCCATCAGTATGGTAAGTTTAACATGCAAAGCCATGGAATTAATTATCATAGAAATGATCAACATGGACATTGGGAAACTACAGACACTGTGCCCATTCTATTTTGGCTTTGTTAATAGAAGATGTTGTCTACTCAACCTGGTAGACTTCTTTGAGAGGAAAACCAAGGCTATGGATGATAGGAAAATGTTGCATACTGCCTACCCTAAGCAAGACATTTGATACAATGCCCTCCTAAGGTATTTATTTATCATTTGTTAACTGGGGAAGTCCGACTTGGAAAGAAGCCAATTTCTTTGGAGGCCCGGGGAGAAATGCTCCAGATGCATGTTTTTGTAACATGGCAGGAAACCCACATGAATGCAGGTAGGACATGAAGACTCCACACAGAAGGCACGCCAGGCGAGAATCAAACCCGAGAGCTTCTTCCTATGAGGCTACTACTGCTGCACCACTGCGCCATCCAGTTATTGATTCTTCTTCTTCTTTCAGCTTTTCCCAGTTAGGGGTCGCCACAGCGGATTACCTGTCCGCTCATGATTGGCAGTGGAGTTTTACAGTGTCAAGTTGCCAGCCCAGCACCCAACCTTCCACAGAAGGCACACACACACCTACGGCCAATTTAGAATGTCCAATCCACCTGCTGCATGTCTTTGGGATGTGGGAGGAAACTGGAGCACCTGGAGGAAACCCACGCAACCACAAGGAGGACATGCAGACTCCGCACAGAAGGCACCCCAGCTGAGGATCGAACTGAAGAACCTCTTGCTGTGAGGCGACAATGCTAACCATTGTACCACCGTGGCTGCCATACCATCCAGTTATTGATAAACTCACAAAACTAGGCATAAATCCCTACAAAACTGGCTGGATTGCTGGCTGGCTCACAGATATGTTCCATGAAGTCAAGATCAGTGCCACCAACTCCACGAGGAGTCTGGTCACCAGCAGAGTATCCCAGGGATGCATGTTGGGCCTGCTCCTTTTTGGCATCTAGTTTTCAGACATCAAAGCTAATGTCAAAGTCCTCTGGTTCATCAAGTTTGCAGATGACTGTAAATTGGGAAGACTTCCAGTAAACTAACAAGGGAACCAAATTATTGCCAAAAAACAACTAGTAAATCCATGCAGTAGTCACCTCCAAAGGCAAACGGACAGGCATGCACCACTAAAGCCTTTATTATAAAAAAATCAGTTAAGTGCTTTCATGCATAAAACTTCATTAGAACTGCCATAATTCCACAAGGCACAGTTTAAATAAAAATGATAACCAGTCAGAAACAACAACTGCAAAGATGATGAAGTACTTAAAGAAATAGTTACTAAAATTAAGAAAAGTATATAAAATGTAACAAAATACAACATTGCAATTTTGCTGCTCTCATTTTTAGTAGTCAGACAATAGAAATATATTTGTTAGTGCCAGGATGGTTGTGGCCATTTAAAAAGAACTGCCAAAGCAGCTACTTGTATTCAAAAGAGCTTTTCTACACTCCACCTCTAGGATCACAACCTAAAATTTCCAAAATTCGAATTTAAATGCCCAAATTTATCCTGGTATTAACAAATGTATGTCTATTGTCCTGCTACTAAACAAATGAGAGTAGTGAAATTGTAATGTTGTATTATGTTTCTTTTTGAATAGTTTTCTAAATTTTAGCAACCATGTCTTTGGAAATGATGCTGATTTGAGCATTGCTGGTAGTTTGGCAAGAAGATTTTCATGAGGGTAATATTTCATTCAGATAACTTAGCTGTAGTGCAATTTTTGACAAAGAAGATGATGAAATCTAGATGGATACAATTATTACTTGATGGATTGCTTTGTTTTGTTTTGTTTTGTTTTGTTTGCTTGACCATTATTAACCTTTCATTTTTAGCTTAGCATATTTCTGGCTAATGTAATGTTTTGGATAATAGTCTGTCTCAATTTCTGTTTTGCAGTTTTCGATAGTTGGCACTGGAAGCTCAGGTAATCCATACTATTTTTTACAGGAAGGTGTGGGAGATCGGTTGAGGATGGCAAGTTGGCAGATTCAGCAATCTTGTTCTAAGGCTGCTATGAAACCATAAAGTATCTCTTTGGTAGTTTTTAAGTAATTTGTTAGTAGACTGCCATTAGATAGGAGGCCACAGTGATTGATGAAGATAGTGTTGAGAATTTTAGTGGCTAAATGGAAGGTTGGTAAAAAGAAGTTATGTCTTACCATAACGTTCCATGAGACCTTGAGTGTAAGAAGATTCCTGGTCAGAGCAGTAAGGAGCCAATCGTCTAGATAGAGAAATGCCTGAAATTCTTGTAGTTGAAGATGAGCTAACAGAACTGCCATACATTTGGTGAACACTCGAGGGGCTGTTGAGAAACCAAATGGCAGTGCCCTGAACTGGTAGTGATTGTCTCCCAGCCAGGAGAGGAGAAACATCAGGGAGCGGTGATTCATCTTTATGTGGCAGTTCACATCCTGGAGGTCTATAGAGCACATCCAGTTATCCCTCCCTAGGAAGGGAAGAATGCACTGTATCGTAACCATCCGGAAATTTTGAAGTTTGATAAATTTGTTCAATAGGCTGAGATCTAGGATTGGTCTCCAGTCCCCTATCTTTTTTGGAACTAAAAGGAACCTCAAGTAAAACCTGAATCCTGTCTGGTCTGGTGGTACTGGTTGGATGACTCTTTTCCTTAGCAGCTTTTCTATTTCTAAGGCTGCTAATTCCCTCTGACTGGGCAGTACATCAGGGATGGGAGATAAATCGAATGGTATTTGGTAGCCTCTGAATATTATTCTCTGCATACAAACATCAGTAGTAATAAGATGCCAGGCTGGTAGATGCAGAGAAAAACAACCCTTGACTACTTCCAGAGGAAAGCAATTGGGCTACTGTTCAGGAGCGCTGGTGGGGTCTGCCGGAGAAAGAATCTCTAGCACCCTGGTTAGGCAGACCCCCCTCTATCCCAAAAGGGACGTCTTCCATATGAGTTGCCCCTTCTATCCCAGGGGATTGTTCACCACGAGTGTCACAAAAAAGTTCTTGGGATTTCTTGAACCACATATTTCCTCCCTTTTGGTTCCTGAAGTAGGACCTCTGGGGGTTGGAAAGGTGTATGCCCACAGCAGACAAGGTCTTTCCGTCTTTCTCACTACATGTAAGTGTGTCTTGTACATTGAGTCCAAAAAGTGCAGATTCGTCGACAGGTGCATTGATGAAGGAAGATTTAAAGGGGTCTGCAAAGTCACACAACTGCATTCAAGCATTACGTCTCATGACAATGCCTGATGTGGCAGCTCGAGCTGCCCCCTCGGTGGAGTGAGATGTCAAATGCATCAAGGAGTTTGAGATAGATTCAAGGGTAGCTAGCTGTGAGGTGACAGTATCACGCACCTCATCAGGCAGTACCCCACAAAAGAGGGAGACATTTCAGAATTTAGGTCTCTTTAGAGATGAGTAAAGTGTGCCAGATAGTACAGCGACCAAATGGTGAATGTCGCTGAAGCATAGGTCCATTTCCCTAGTCCGTCCATGGTCCGGGACTCTCTGCTTGGAGGATGGACGGTGGAACTATCTTCTGCCAGTTCCCTCTTGCTGGCCGCCACCACGACCATAGAATCAACTGTCAACTTCTAGGACCAGTGGGGCTGGTCTTCAGGTGTAGATAAAATTTTTTGTCTGGCCTCTGAGTTACAGGTTCTACATTGTCTGGGGCCTTCCAGGCATGCTGCAAAATGATTTTAACAAGGTCATCTGCCAGTGGAGTCATCCAGGAAGTAGATGGTGGGGCACAGAGGGCCTTCAGGAACACTGATTCCTCAGTAGAAGGGTCATAGAACTTTCAGTCTCCCTGCTGCTTGAGGATTTCGAGAATGTCTCCAAATGAGATGTCATCTGGGGAAGACTGTGGGGACCCTTCCCCCTCATCACAATCATTGTCTTCAGTGATAGATTCCTCTGGTGAATCAAGGTGCTTCCTCTTGCACCATTTCTTCCTGAGTGGCTCCCCAGAGGGATCTTCTGAGGAGGACTCCAGAGAGGGGGTTCCCTTCAAATTGGGTTCTTGTGACTCCCGTGCCCGGGGTCCTGAAATAGAGGATTGGTAGAGGTGCATTCTAGGGGAGGGTTCTGATACTGATGTCATTGCTGCTGACTGTGAGTCCACTACCTGTACAGCAGGCCCACCTCAGGAGGGATGGTAGTCCAGAACCGAGAGGGACAACCTCGGAACTGGGGTCACACCTCACCATGAGGAGCCCACCTCCAGGTGAGGAGCTATGAGAGAAGTGGAAGCCACCGGAGCCATGGACATAGATGGCGCCAGTGAGTAAATAGGTGCTAGGCTAGGTACCAAGGTACGGATGTTCCAAGCGCTGCTTTGGGAGAGCATCAGTTCCACCGGAGTAAATGCAGCAAGGGTGGATGGTGCTGACAGGGAAAACACTGCTGTTGGAACCGAGACAGTATGCACCAGAGTGGAAGTATCTTGTCTTTGGCAGGTATTAGAGTTTTGGAGCTGATGGATCCAAAGAACCTGTTGGCACCATGGCTAGGGATGGTGCCAAAGCATGTACAATCATCGGAGCCGATGTCGGATCCAAGGATGGCACCGAAGTCAGTGGTGCCGAGGTCGGAACCAAAATAGGGGTGAATATCATGGATGGCATTGAGGGAGAAAACACAAGGCCTGGTGCTGAAGAGGTCTGCATAGAGGGCCCAGACGAAGCATGGAGCTGACTCGGTCCTGTAACTGACGGAGATGCAGGAACCATGTGGCTCTGTTTGTCCTTATGTTTTTTGATTTTTGGAGGGGGTAAGACCTCTGACCCAGTTACAGCCTCTGAAAAAGGTGTCTTGAGTAATCCATTTTTCCTTATGTTTTTTGGTCTTTGGAGGGGGTGAGACCTCCGACCCAGATAGAGCCTCTGAAAAAGGTGTGTTGAGTAATCCTTTTAAGATAAGTTTATTTTTAAATTCTGCTAGTGTACAATTACTAAAACTAGCACAAATGTAACAGTCAGCTTTAATACGATCCACGCCCAAACCGTAGACACAATGAACATGCAAATCTGAGTTAGGCATCTTACGTCCACACTTGTTACACTGTTTAAATCCCAACTTAGCTTTGTCTGACATAGTAAGGCAACAAGGCTATCCTATAGAAAAATTAAGGGAGAAAATACCAGTGATGTTATTGTAAAAAATACCACTAGTAAAAAGGAAAGGCCTGTCAAAGACAGGAGAGAGGGACAGTACCAAAAAAGGTAAAAAATTAAATTACCAAGGAAAAGGGTAGGAAATAGTTCTGGGTTATAGGTGACAGTGAGAAAGGGCTAACTTGACTAAAAATTAAATAATTTTGAAGAGAAACTGTCTTAAAATTAACAAATTTCTACTTAGCTTTGACAGAGATGGCTAGCACGTCTGACTAGGAACATGGCAAACAAGATTTGGAGTAACTAGGAGTGGGGCCTTATGGGTAGAGGTCTTAGCTGAGAGTTTTTGGCTGGCATGAGCTTGGAAACGGCCATATTGGTTCCAAGGATGGAATCAAGATCCTAATTGTAATGAATAAATTAAGATTTACAACATCAGATGGCTAGGTTTCACCTTGCATCACTGAGATCTACACTGAGATTGTTTTGTTTAAGGAAAATGACTAAAAAACTGAGATTGTGAAGAATGTTGAAAGGTTGGGAGAAGGTTTGATCAAGAAGAGGGAACAGAAGGCTGCCTTTAGGCAACCATATGTTGCCAGTACTGTTATCAGGGAAGGTGTGATGTTCTCATCTTGATTATATGTTATGGGACAACTTAGTGGTTTTCATTTACAAGGGTATATTTTGCTTTATGAATTGTTGGGTAATTTGAAGTAGGAAGATCTCAAAATTACTTTGCCAGGGTTATTGATCTGGTTAAGTTGATCAGTTTGGTGGGTGTTAGCAAGTGGTGCTGCCAAGAAGTTAAGTGCATGTATTATGCCTAGTGGCTTTGGCAAGAAAATGGTGCAAGCTGTGTGGTAAGCAGCAGGAAGGTGGGTGGATGCTCAGAGGTTTGTATCATGGGTGTGGATGGCACTTAGAGTTCATGTGGTGTCAGTGGGTATTTACACTATATATTCTGTTAGAACTGGAAGGGTGTCTGACTTCAGAAGAAGGTAAGTTCATAGAGGTGAAAGCTAACACCCCTTCTAATTACATTATAGACAACACCCCCCTAAGTGTACACCCAGAGGAATGTGATCTGGGTACTCAGGTTGATAGCAATCTGAACTCTGACCACCATGTATCCACTGTAATAAAGAAATCCATCTGTCTGGCACATCTTATAAATAAAGGCATCACATCCAGAACTAAGGATGTTATAATTCCATTATACACGACCATCATCAGATGAATAATTAAGTACAATGCTCCCTTTTGCATGTACCTCACTAGACATTTGCAGCATCTGGAGAATCCACAGAGGTTTCTCACTAAGAGATTACAGGGTACACAAAACAAGTCTTAAGAGGAAAGACTGAAAGCCCTGTCACTGCATTTTGTGTCTTACAGTTTGCTAAGGGGTGACCTGTGCCTCGCTTAGAGGGCATTCTCTAACCCAGCCCTGATGGAAAACTGCACAAGGGTCATTCACCCCAGAGATCTTATCATAGCCTCTGACATAAACAGATCATGCTGGAGAGATATATACATCTCCCAGAGACTGCCACTTCTCTGGAACAAGCTTCCAATACATATGAAACACAGCACTTCCCTGACCCTCTTCAAATGCAACCTAGATCAATGGATGGGAGACTGCAAATTCACTCCTAGGGTGGTGCCCATATCCCTCTTGGAAAGAGGAAGTCTTTATTAACTACCATAGATCCTTATCTCTATGAGTTGCACTCATCTAATCACCAACAACTGGTGCAACTCAGGATAAATATGGCTAGGCTTTTCAAGGTTCTAGGGCCATTAGCCTAGTAACCTTCTATGAACTTAGAAACCTATGAACTAAGCAGCTGGTGATCTAGGCCATTTTTTAATTACATTTGTTAGTCTATATATGAAAAAGAAAAAAAAAAGAGTAATAAATCTAAGGGGTCTGAGATGTGTGGATGTTAATTGTTTGTTTTGTTTTGCAGGTAAGAAAATGTTGTCATGTTGGATCACTCTATTATTTACTGGGTGCCTAGAAGAGTGGAAGTTTATTATGGTTGTGTGAATTTGGCCCTGAATCCTGCATGCTGGCAAGTTCAGTGGAGTGGTTGTCAAGGTATGCTATGGTGTCATTTGTTACTGTCATTGGAACAGGTAAGACAGCAATCTGGTAATCCCAGTTGGGATAGTTATCTGCCTCAGCAGTAATGACTTTGGGTGTATACCAAAAAGGAGGATGCTCATCTGTTTGTTAAAGGATTTGTCAGTTATCGTGCAGAGGTTCCCCCGAGGCAAAGTTTATTTGGTCATCCATAATTCATCATTTTGTATGGAGGGGTGCTGTTAACATTAAGGCCAGTGAGGTGACTAGCATGCTCCCTAACCATAGGATGCCAAGAGCAAGCAGTGCATTTTCTGTAAAAGAGCATTTGGTCTAGTTCTGTAATGATGGGATTCATTTTAGCAATACTGGATTAGATATGTTTAATGTGCAGCCTGATGGGCAGAAGAAGGGCCCTAATAGTTGTGCAAGGGGTAAGGCCACCCCCCCTCCCCTTGTGTTTCAGTTGTACTCTCATTGATTCAGGATAGTGGTGGCATGCTGCTTGATGGAGATACATTTTGGAAAAGGAGCAGTGGGATGCTGTTAAGTGAGTTAACATGATGCCTTATATTGTACAGAGGTGCTTTTGAAGTTACTTTTGTATTTGAGGAGGAGATGAGCAGTCTATCACATTGCAAGTGGTTTATGGTGTACTAACATTGGTCTTTTTATTGTTGTTAATAAAGATGATGGCTATTGGTGTTCTCATATTGCAATAAAACTGATCATAAAGTCAT